>NC_057395.1:19717202-19770021 GCF_019320065.1 Cervus canadensis | reverse complement strand
GACCACTTTCTCCCCTACAAATTCATGGAAAGAACATTTGAACGCTGAGCAAACTCCACAAAACAACTTCTGATCGCTAGCAGAGGACATCAGGCACCCAGAAAAGCAGACCATTGTCTTCAAAAGGAGGTAGGACAAAACATAAAAGATAAAAAGAGTGACAAAAGAGCTAGGGATGGAGACCCGTCCCGGAAAGGGAGTCATAAGTTTCCAAACACCAGGAAACCCTCTCACTGGCAGGTCTGGGGGAAGTTTTCGAGTCTCGGAGGGCAACCTAACTGGGAGGAAAAATAAATAAAATCCACATATTACATGCCTAGAAGCAACTTCCAGCAGAAAAGTACCCCCAGACGCTCACATCTGCCACCAGCAAGTGGGGGCTGAATGGAGAGGAGCGGGCGGCACTGCTTAGGGTAAGGAACCGGGCCCGAATGCCCTGAGGGCAATTGGAGGGAGCTGACGTGAGATAGCAACTTAAACTGTGGGATAGCAAGAGAGAGAGAAAATTAACCGGCGAAAAGTATGCTAACCGAACACACTGCCAGCCGTTCGCAGAACAAAAGAAAGACTGAGCAATTCCAGAGAAGAGCTAGCCGGCGGGCGGGCCAGCCCATCCCCCGCCGGAGGCAGGAGGCAGAGGGGAGGGGAAAGGGGAAACTTGGCCCCAGAGACGGCATCCCCTACCAAACTGCAAACAGGCTTCCAGTTTCTAACCAGAGAATTCCTGAGATTCTGGATGGTTGACATCCGCAGGGAGGGTCGCAGCTAGAGACCAGCTTCCCAGAACAGACACGAGGTGCACCTGACCAGCGCTCGCGCGGAAACTGAGGCTGGAACCGCGGAGGGGATAAGGCGCACTGCACCCGGGGAGAGTGCGCTCATCAAGTTCCTGGCTGCCTGAGCTGCTCCGACCGGGGAAGGCACAAAACGCAGGCCCAACCAAGTATGCGCTTTTGTGGAGGACCGGAAAACTGGAACCGCAGGCAACACAGGGCCCGCTCCCTATAGAACAGGCTGGAGCCTGAGCAGTGTAGACGGGGAAAGCACACACTCCAGCGAGGGGGGGCAAACCCAGTGTGGCCGGAACACTGCGGGTCCTCCCCACACAGGCCAGTGACATTTGTCTGCAGCGTCCCTCCCTCCCCACAGCACAACTGAACAAGCGAACCTAAACAAGAGACCACCTCCGCCCTCTTGGGTCAGGGCGGAAATTAGACACTGAAGAGACCAGCAAACAGAAGCCAAATAAACAAAGGGAACCGCTTCAGGAGTGACAGGGGCAACAGATTAAAATGCCTGTAGTTAACACCGACTACACCACAAGGGGCCTATGGATATCCAGAAGTGTAAGCTGGAACAAGGAGCTATCTGAAACTGAATCGAACCCACACTGACCGCAACAGCTCCAGAGAAATTCCTAGATATATTTTTATTAGTTTTCTGTAATTAAAAAAATTTTTTTTCTTTTTGTTTTCTTTTATTTTCTTTTAAAATTCCCTATTACTCCTCTACTACTCCTTAATTTTCATTTTCTTTTATGTTCTTTTAAAGTCCTCTATTACTCCTCAATTTTCATTTTCATATATTTTTATTATTTTTTAATTAAATTTTTTTTCTTTTTTTCAATTTTTTTTCTTTTATTTTTTTTTAAAGTCCTCTATCACTCCTCTATTACTGCTTAATTTTCATTTTCATTTCACTATAACCTTTGAGGAACATACCTCAACATAATAAAAGCTATATATGACAAACCCACAGCACACATTATCCTCAATGGTGAAAAATTGAAAGAGTTTCCCCTAAAATCAGGAACAAGACAAGGGTGCCCACTCTCACCACTACTGTTCAACATAGTTTTGGAAGTTCTGGCCACGGCAATCAGAGCAGAAAAAGAAATAAAAGGAATCCAGATAGGAAAATAAGAAGTGAAACTCTCGCTGTTTGTAGATGACATGATCCTCTACATAGAAAACCCTAAAGACTCTATCAGAAAATTACTAGAGCTAATCAATGAATATAGTAAAGTTGCAGGATATAAAATTAACACACAGAAATCCCTTGCATTCCTATATGCTAACAATGAGAAAACAGAAAGAGAAATTAAGGAAACAATACCATTCACCATTGCAGCAACAAAAAAATAAAATACTTAGGAGTATATCTACCTAAAGAAACAAAAGACCTATACATAGAAAACTATAAAACACATGATGAAAGAATCAAAGAGGACACAACAGATTGGAGAAAGAACATACCGTGTTCATGGATGGAAGGAATCAATATTGTCAAAATGGCTATACTACCCAAAGCAATCTATGAATTCAATGGCAATCCCTATCGAGCCTAAACCAATGGTTTTCATACAGAACTAGACCAAAGAATTTCACAATTTGTATGGAAATACAAAAAAACCTCGAACAGCCAAAGTAATCCTGAGAAAGAAGAATGGAACTGGAGGAATCAACCTACCTGACTTCAGACTCTACTACAAAGCCACAGTCATCAAGACAGTATGGTACTGGCACAAAGACAGAAATATAGGTCAATGGAACAGAATAGAAAGCCCAGAGATAAATCCACAAAACCTATGGACACCTTATCTTCAACAAAGGAAGGGCAAGAAATATACAATGGAAAAAAGACAACCTCTTTAACAAGTGGTGCTGGGAAAACTGGTCAACCACTTGGTAAAGAATGAAACTAGAACACTTTTCTAACACCATACACAAAATAAACTCAAAATGCGATTAAAGATTAAATGTAAGACCCAGAAAACTAAAACTCCTAGAGGAAAACGGCAAAAAAACATTCCTGACATAAATCACAGCAAGATCCTCTATGACCCACCTCCCAGAATATTGGAAATAAAAGCAAAAATAAACAAATGGGACCTAATGAAACTTAAAAGCTTTTGCACAACAAAGGAAACTATAAGCAAGGTGAAAAGACAGCCTTCAGAATAGGAGAAAATAATAGCAAATGAAGAAACAGACAAAGGATTAATCTCAAAAGTATACAAGCAACTCCTGCAGCTCAATTCCAGAAAAATAAATGACCCAATCAAAAAATGGGCCAAAGATCTAAACAGACATTTCTCCAAACAAGACATACAGATGGCTAACAAACACTTGAAAAGATGCTCAATACCACTCATTACCAAAGAAATGCAAATCAAAACCTCAGTAAGGTACCATTACATGCCAGTCAGAATGGCTGCTATCAAACGTCTACAAGCAATAAATGCTGGAGAGGGTGTGGAGAAAAGGGAACCCTCTTACACTGTTGGTGGGAATGCAAACTAGTATAGCCACTATGTAGAACAGTGTGGAGATCCTTTAAAAAACTGGCAATAGAACTGCCATAGTGACCCAGAAATCCACTTCCTGGGGCATACGCACCGAGGAAACCAGAATTGAAAGAAGACACGTGTCCCAATGTTCTTCACAGCACTGTTACCAATAGCCAGGGACGGAAGCAACCTAGATGCCATCAGCAGTATGAATGGATAAGAAAGCTGTGGTACATATACACAATGGAATATTACTCAGCCATTAAAAATAATACATTTTAATCAGTTCTAATGAATTCATTATACAGAGTCCATTATACATGGATATACAGAGTCATTACACAGAGTGAAAGTAACCAGAAGATAAAGACCAATACAGTATAAAATGCATATACAGGAATTTAGAAAGATGGTACGATAACCCTATATGCAAAACAGAAAAGAGACACAGATGTATAGAACAGACTTTTGGACTCTATGGGAGAAGTAAGGGTGGGATGATCTGAGAGAACAGCATCAAAACATGTATATTATCAAGTGTGAAACAGATCGCCAATCCAGGTTGGATGCATGAGACAAGTGCTTGGGGCTGGTGCACTGGGATGGCCCAGAGGGAATGGGATGGGGAGGGAGGGGAGAGGGGGTTCAGGATAGGGAACTCATGTAAATCCATGACTGATTCATGTCAACGTATGACAAAAACCACTACAATATTGTAAAGTAATTAGCCTCCAACTAATAAAAATAAATGGAAAAAAAAAGACAATCTTACCTAAAGCGTTGTCCTTTTTCTATAAATTCTTAGTCATCAATTCCTATCTATAATATAGTGTTTAAGAGCTATGTGATTAGTATATAGTATAATAACTTTTATGAACTTCTTGAGTTTAAAAGCTCAAATTGATCAAGTAGGTAAAGAAAAAGATTTCAAAAATATATAACCAAGAGAAAAACACACCCAAACATTTACAGTTGTCCATATAATTAAATATAAAGTATAAAATTATTCCAAGCCGTATCTAAAACTCTGCAAAAAAAGTATACAGATACCTAATGGATAGGGATTTTCAAATCCAAAGAAAACATAGTGATGTGGTTTGCTCCTCATTTTTTCACATAATAATGACTGTGATTTTTTTTTTTTTTAATCCACATTATCTTACAAAATCTACCTTGGGAAAACTGGAGTATATGTATAAGAAGCTGGTCACATTTAGATTTTCAATTTGAGGACACAAACAGGAAAAATCAATTTGCTCACCCAAGGAACAAATTCACAGCTTTGGCCTTATCACAACAGTGTTCTAATCAAGTAAGCAATGTATGAATTCACAGCTGACTCAGTTGTCTTGGAAAGTAACTTATCAAATTAAGTCTCTATTTCTCTCTTCAACACTGCCTATATTTTGGGTGGCACGTATCTTCAGAATATTTAAGAGGGGGGTGTTGGGGGATAATAACTTAATGAATTTTCCATTATATCTCAAATTTCCATTGAAAGTAGTATCATACAAGCAAATGTTACTTAGCTGCTTAGATTATACACAAAATGATGTTTGTTTATGTGCTTTTTCTTTCTTGGCTGCTTTTTAGTTTTGCATGAAACCAACTGGCTTTAAAGAAAGAAAAGAGATTCACATTATCTCTTACCAGACCCATGAAAAGGCCAAAAATCAAGGTGGCTATCACAAAAAAGAAGTAAGAACACCAAGCAGGAACTCCAAGGGTCACTGTGAAATAGTTGTGAAGATGCTGTAATGAGAAGAAAAAAGTTTAAAAAAAAAACACATATTTATAAAGAGAACTAAAAATGTTTGAATCTCCCTCTTTACCACTTTACTCAAGTCTACAATTCTATTTATATGAGCTCCCACAAAGATCATCCAGGGGATTATGCATCTATATTATTTTTCAAGAGCAAGTCAGATTTTATAACACTGAGAATCTGAGAGTAAAAATCAAGGTCGTATCTAGTAAGAATTATACTTCCTTGAAGCTAATGACCAAACAGAACTCTGGTAGGATTATTTATCCTTCCATCATGAGATTTTTTTTTTGGTCACTATCCCCTAATAACTTATATACCTTAATACTCATAATATGATATCCATAAAAAATTAAAGTTTTTTTTTTAAAAATTGGGCCTTTATCAATTTTTAAGTAGAACTAAATTACTGCTTACAGAACATCAACCATTTAAATGTTTCCATCCTTCCTTTTTCTAGTCATATTCTTATTGCTCGACACCCAGCCCTCCTTTATAAGTTTCCTAATCACCATAAAACCTAAATGTAATAATATAAGACATTTTTCAGTTAATTCATGATGAGCAAATAAGATTTCATCAGTCTTTGAAGAAAGTGCACATCCCTTCTTGTTTACTATCCCCGGGACTCTATTCTTCACTCAAACAGTAAAAGTGAGTAAGGAGATACAATCTGAGCCAGAAGTACCACATGCAAAATCATACAGGAATTACAGATATGAAACCGCTAGTGTGGAATCAAAGCCCATTTAGACATGGACTTGAAGGAGCTATGTTGCCTCATGATGGCTTTGTGATCATCTATTTTAGGCCCTTTTAGCTTCAAAAAAATTCACTAAAAAGCCAATAGTTTTGTGATATTTTTATGTCTATAGATAGGTTATCTACAGAATTACTGGGCACAGGATGAAATGGCTCCAAACTAAATGCCACCTGCAAACAGAAGTAATGACTGAATGACTTGCCCAGCACTGATGAGGTTAACGAAAACTAGCCCAAGATTCTATTTAAATATTTCCCAAAATCAAAGTTACTCAAGTATCTCCCACTGGCTTCTCAGTTTGTAAGTGTCAATACAATTAGATAATATATCTGATCCTGGCTTAACTTAGAATGAACAAACCAGACTGCTAGCTGATCTAGAGCCGTCTGAGGTCTCTTCTCTCTGATTGTTCACTAAGCAGTAGATACACATCTGAAGACTCCTCAAGTTTTTAAATACTGACACATGTAATCAAAGTGTTCAATAAATAGTTATTGGATAAATAAAATACACTAGCAAATCTTTAAACTATTCACAGGAATGCACACAACTCCTGACTTATAAAACTGTCATCTGTCTTCTGTTGATGGCACTGGTCATTGCCCTATCTTCAA
Organism: Cervus canadensis; assembly: GCF_019320065.1. Lineage (NCBI taxonomy): Eukaryota > Metazoa > Chordata > Mammalia > Artiodactyla > Cervidae > Cervus > Cervus canadensis. The sequence continues at coordinate 19,763,590 of NC_057395.1, read as the reverse complement.
CCAGGGCAACAATCTAAGAATAATCTAGTAGTCTCTAGCCCAAGTAGGCAAAAGAGATATTTAGGATATAAAGGTTGTTTTGCTCAAACTCTGTTCAGTGGAAGTTTTAAGATGCATTGTACAGTTCTATAGGAAATTTGGCATATTGAACATAGCTTATTTATGCTTATCTTGATTATTCAATGTCATCATCAAAATTAAACTCTGAAATGAGCCAAGGAATTAGAAGACATGGAAAGCCAGGGTGCATCTGTGCTGACCCATGGACATATGAATTCTGTAACTTGCTTTATTATTATCTGCCCATATAGTTGGAATGAATAACACATCCAGTTATAAGTCCATCTGGACAGTGTCTTAAGCCCTTTTGCAAAACACGTGATTTAAGAAATGCTTAAGAAATTTTCTCAGTTATTTTCTAGAATTCAGTAAACGATGTGCCTTTGAATCACTGCACTGAGTCATATTCTCAGTGCATTCAGAAACATCCTCTTAGAGATTCCACTTCAATTTTCTTGTACTGGTGTACTCTTTAAGGGATTTGCTTGAGCTTCTTAGAGAAACTCTGCCATCTTGTGGTCTTTCTAGGTGATTGCTAAAAAACTACTAAAGCCTCATTAATCAAGTTGTGTTTTCAAAACTGTAGCCACAAATCTTTATAGTTTACTTTGTCTGAGTCCACAATAGTTTCAGAGTACCTTTAAGACTATTAGGGTTCCTGTACTAGGCACATGAAGTTTTCTGTAAACATGTTTCCAAGTAATAACTGATTAAACCCGACCTATTTCAATTTTAGATTTCTGTGTTTGTTTCTTTGCCAGGCAAAGTAACTTTTCACTTGTGGAAAATACTGACCCAAGTTCAATATTATATGTGCTCATTACAAGGAAGCATCATATTATTTCCTTAAAATGCATGCAAATGTCACCTGCTGGGCCCAATACCTTATAATATTATATTTTTGTAATAGGTGACTGAATTAGAGCTAATTTTTAGCTATAAACAGATTAGAATGAGAGGATGAGATGAAGACACTGTTTACAGCTGAAAAAAAGGGGGACATTCTAACCAGTGGTCAGATGGATTTGAGGAATGGATCCAGGATAAGGTGTCCAAGGTTCAGAGGTGGAGCATTTTATAAGATTTGCTCAAAACATAACAAAAAGGTTGAAAATTGAAAAAAATAATTCCAGGTAGGCGCTAACCAGAAAGAAAAAATTACAGTATTAATATTAGACAAAATGACCTTATAGAATATAAATGCAATTGCTATGTGTCAAATTTTACAATTTCTTATAAAATTAAACTTTTAGTTCTTTTAAAAAAAGTCTGGAAAGTCCAAATATATATATGTATATACATATATGTATATATACATACATACTGTACTTCTCAATCACTAATAAGAACATATTATTGGTTATTCAGAGATGGATCATGTTCTGTTCTCAAACGGCCTTGTCTCTGCAGTCCAGTGCATTCACACAGAATCCATCCACGCTAAACAAGCCTGTGCCCTGTGCCTACAGAGATAAAACAGCAACTCCTGGCCTTGATGTGCTCCAAATGCCACACACTGAAATCATTTGCATGACATAATGAAAAATGGCAACTCCTTGTTATTAGTCAAGCTATAAGAGGTTTGAACAATTATTTATTTTCCCTGTACTGTCTTTGAAAAGAAAACTACTTTATAACAATGTGTGAGGGTCACAATTAATTTCCATCTAATCTCTTCTTAAGGCTTCCCTGATAGCTCAGTTGGTAAAGAATCCTCCTGCAATGCAGGAGACCTCGGTTTGATTCCTGGGTCGGGAAGATCCGCTGGAGAAGAGGTTCCAGTATTCTTGGGTTTCCCTTGTGGCTCAGCTGGTAAAGAATCCGCCTGCAATGCTGGAGACCTGGGTTCGATCCCTTGGTTGGGAAGATCCCCTGGAGAAGGGAAAGGCTACCCACTCCAGCATTCTGGTCTGGAGAATTCCACAGACTGTATAGTCTATGAGGTCGCAAAGAGTCAGACACGACTGAGCAACTTTCACAATCTCTTCTTAACCCTCAGAACAAATTCTCTCCTGACCTGTAGTTGTAACAGATTCTGTACTAAGCTTTTGAAGATTCCTGACACCCATTACAATTATCCTGTTGGTTTAGACAGTATATGGCTACAGGTTTTCAGATAACTATCAAAATACATGACTCCTAAATATATTTAGTGTCAAATATTGCAACAGGCTGAATCCTTACTCTTAGTTCCTGGTTTGCAATTCAAAATTCTGAACCTTTGAATAAACTTCTCACCAATAAAAGAAAATATCAGAAGAAAACCAAATGAAACTCAAACTATATGAAAAGAGGAAAAATGCTAGTTATTTTTTAATATGATATACAAATGTCAAAAAAAGACAATTAACAGAATTTAAACAAAAAAGATTAAGTTCAAGTCACCAATTTATTTTCTGTTGCTAAAGAAAAAAAAAAAACCTAAAGTAGGTATATCTCAAAAAGCAAAAATTATAATACAACTGGAAAACTGAGAGGCAAAATTTCTTTTCAAATTTCTCCAAGCATATACCAATATGAACAAAAAGCAGAGTTTTCATGAGCTCCATGAACTGTTGTTGTTCAGTCGTTTGGTCATGTCCGACTCTCTGCGACCCCATGGACTGTGGCACACCAGGCTTCTGTGTCTTTAACCAAGTTCTGGAGCTTGCTCAAACTCACGTCCATTGAGTTTGTGATGCCATCCAACCATCTCATGCCCTGTCATCCACTTCTCCTCATGCTTTCAAACCTTCCCGGCATCAGGGTCTTTTCTAATGAATCGGCCCTTCGCATCAGGTGGCCAAAGTATTGGATATTCACCTTCAGCATGAGTTCTTCTAATGAACATTCAGGACTGATCTCCTTTAGGACGGACTGGTTGGATCTCCTTGCAGTCCAAGGGACTCTCAAGAGTCTTCTCCAACACCACAGCTCAAAAGCATCAATTCCTGAGCACTCAGCTTTCTTTATAGTCCAACTCTCACATCTATACATGACTTTGTATGGAAAAACCATAGCCTTGACTAGACAGCTCTTTGTTGGCAAAGTAATATCTCTCCTTTTTAATATGCTGTTTAGGTTGGTCACAGCTTTTCTTTCAAGGAGCAAGTATCTTTTAATTTCGTGGTTACAGTCACCATCTGCAGTGATTTTGTACTCGTTTTGATTGTTTCCCTATTTGCCATGAAGTGATGGGACCAGATGCCATGATCTTCATTTTTTGAATGTTAAGTGTTAAACCAGCTTTTTCACTCTCCTCTTTCTCCTTCATCAAGAGGCTCTTTAGTTCCTCTTTGCTTTCTGCTAAATGGGTGGCATCATCTGCATATCTTGAGGTTATTGATATTTATCCCAGCAATCTTGATTCTAGCTTGTGTTCATCCAGCCCAGCATTTCGCATGATATACTCTGCATATAAATTAAAGAAGCACGGTGACAATATACAGCCTTGATGTACTCCTTTCCCAATTTGGAACCACTCTGTTGTTCCATGTCTGGATTTACTGTTGCCTCTTGACTTACATACAGATTTCTTAGGAGGCAGGTAAGGTGATTTGGTATTCCCATCTCTATAAGAATTTTCCCCAGTTTGCTGTGATCACACAGTTCAAGGCTTTAGCGTAGTCAGTGAAGCAGAAGTAGATGTTTTTCTAGAACTCCCTCACTTTTTCTATGACACAACGGATGTTGGCAATTTGATCTCTGGTTCTTCTGTCTTTTCTAAATCCAGCTTTAACATCTGGAAATTCTCGGTTCATGTACTGTTGAAGCCTGGCTTGGAGAATTTTGAGCATTACTTTGCTAGCATGTGAAATGAGTGCAATTGTGCAACAGTTTGAACATTCTTTGGCATTGCCTTTCTTTGGGATTGGAATGAAAACTGCCCTTTTCCAGTCCTGTGGCCACCGCTGAGTTTTCCAAATTTGCCGGCATATTGAGTGCAGCACTTTCACAGCATCATCTTTTAGGATTTGAAATAGCTCAGCTGGAATTCCATCACCTCTGCTAGTTTTGTTCGCAGTGATGCTTCCTAAGGTCCACTTGACTTTGCAATCCAAGATGTCTGGCTCTAGGTGAGTGATCACACTGTCATGGTTATCTGGGTCAGTAAGATCTTTTTTGTATAGTTCTTCTGTGTATTCTTTCCACGTCTTGTTAACATTTCCTTGAATATTAAGTTCCAAATATGACAAATGATGTATAATCATAACTTAGAAAAGACAAATACAGGAAGGTAATCACATCTAAAGATCTTTTGAAATACTTTAGAAATATATACTTAATTCCCTGGCAATTTTGTCAAATCTGGCAGGATTTAGATCACCCTACATGTAGAGATGAGGAAAGGTTACAAGACACATTCAATATTATGTAAAAGTTCAGCATTTTAACCTAAATAACAGTTCTAAGTTACTAAGACTCAGTGAAATGATACAATCACACATAGCAGCTTCCCAGGTGGTAAAGAACCTGCCTGCCAATGCAGGAGACGTGAGACATGGGTTTGATCCCTGGGTCAGGAAGATCCCCTGGAGAAGGTGATGGAACCCCACTCCAGTATTCTTGCTGGAAGAATCCCATGGAAAGAGAAGTCTGGTGGACTACAGTACATGGGGTCACAAACAGTCAGACATGCCATTGTCTGAGCCACACAAAAGGGGCTTGCAAATTTCTCCTTAAAGGGCTACATCATGAATATTTAGGCTTGTGGGCCATATGATCTCTGTCACAACAACTCATCTCTATCACTGTAGTATGAAAGCAGTCACAGAAAATAGGTAATAAGTGAATGTGACTGTGTTCCAACAAGACATTATTAAACAAAACAGGCAGCCCAGCCTGCCCACACGCTGAAGTCTGCTGGTCCCTAACAGATCTTTGATCTGCAGGGAGGTTATGACAACGAGAAATAAGAGGAAGTGAAACCACAGAAGCCCTTTCAGCTTTGACAAAGGGATTCACTACTGATCTATGAAAATATGAGTTTGGTCTTTTGGTCCCTGTCCAATTTTAAGTCCTTCTACACAAAGACACATTCCCACTACGACTCCAGGTAAGAGTAGTTGTGTGGCTTAAGAAGAAAAGTGAAATTATAAAACCATTTATAAGTATTCATTTTCCTATTATTTAGAAACTACCTTCTCACTCTTAAAAACCCCTCTGCTGACATAATCATAAAGGGCCTTATTTACTCACCCATATCTTGCCAGAGATGCTAAAAAGACCAGCCATTCCAGACATCCTAAAAAAAAAATAAAGGCAAGGAGAATCACTGATGATGGATAGCATAAAAACAAACAAACAAACAAAAACCTCAAGTCACAAGGACTACTCCTCCACTTTGTGCAATACATCATCCTCTCTCCTGGATTCTCTTCCCTTCTGACAGAGCTTAGACCCCAGGGCCGTGTTCTGGATTAGTCAGAAGTAAACGCAGTCAAGTCCGCTGGTCTTTCTCGCTGCATGGTGCATGCCTGGCAACATCCCTAACACTGAGCAGCTGCAGGTCTCGGGGAAAGTCACACGCTCTGCCCTCACAGTCACAAGCTCAGTGGGCACCTGAGAGGGCGCCGTCCGGCTGCAATCTTCTAGGCTCGTACCTGAGATGAGAGCTCATATCCTTTCTCTCCCTTCAAACTGTACACACCCTCTCCACCCCTTGCCCTCATCTGTCACTGTGCAACCAGCGGCTCTCAGGTGGCCTCTCTCACCATCCCAGCAGCACATCTAGCCTGGTGTACCCCCGCAGCCAGCTTCTTCTGTTCCAATGGAGTAAACTACCCCTCCAACCACAGTCCAAACTCTTCCACTTGTGCCTTGGATCCCATCCCCTCCCTGTTGCTAATGACTTGGTTTTTTCCCATCATCCCATTTCCTGCATCAGCAATTTCTCCTTCTCTGATGGATCATTTCACTGCATGAAAACACGTTCTACTCTCATCTTTTGAAAAGAACATCACTGGATCGCAGAAGGCCCTCCAACTCAGCTTCCCAAACTCCAAAGAGGAGCCTACACTTGCTGCTCCTTCCTCCTCGCCTTACCTTTAACCCACTCAAATCCGGCTTTTGTCCTCCCTGCTGCACTCCTTGACTCCCTGTTAAGGCCAAAATGGCATCGCATTGCTTCATTCAGTGTCCTTGTCTCAGACTTCATCTCCCCTAACCCCTCATAGACATGGGACACAAGCGACCACTCTCTCCTTCGTGCACTTTCTACTGGCCTTTTAGGAAATCGCACACCCCTGCCTGCCCTCCTGCCTCCCTGGCACTCATTTTCAATTTCCTTTTGCTGACTCCTCTACCCAGCTTCTTAACTTTGGAGTGTCTTGTGACTCAGTCCCAAGCACTTTTCTTTTTCTCTCTCCAGGTGACCCCCCTTCCTTCTAAAACTTAAAATACCATCTATATGCCTTTTGTGTGTACCAATCCCCATGCATCCAACCTGGAAGCTCTACAAAGAAGTCTGCATCTCAAACTTAATATGTCCAGTGCTGAACCCTTGATTTTCTCTTGCTCAAACCAGTAACTGGTACCAAGACCATCAAGTTCTCAAACCAAAAACCCAGGAGTTGAGTTGTGTGTGTGTGTGTGCATGTTTGCAGTGTATGTCTGATTGCATATGAATCTTACCTCTCCTTCACCTTAGTAGAGTCTACCTTTAAAACCTATTTTATTTTTAAATAGTGAAACTATTAAAACATTTTACAGCTACATTTATATCATATACAAATCTAAATTTCATTTAAAAGTATCAACTGATAGTGGTGTTGGAGTCCCATTAGCAATCACTACATACATGATCAAAGAGACTGCTTTCTTGAACTTTATTACAAAATTATTTTTATTGAGTTAACTACTCAAGTTTCAGAATACTTTAATTTCCCTAGGTATACTCCTTTCTTTAGGGCTCCTAAAGCTTCAAACAGTTGCTCCTTCCTATCTTTAAATTCAGTCCTGTCTCAGTTTAATTCAACATTTATTAACAGACATTGATTTCAATCTTTTTCTTCTTAGCTATAATTATGATAGATAGGGAAATAAAAGCCATAAAAGAAGCCTAACACTTACCAAGTGTTTTTTATTTGGGGCTATGATTAGTATTGAATTTCAGTCTTCAGGAAAGATTTGGGAAGGTGAGGACTATGACCTCATCTCCATATAGAGACTAAGAAGCCTGCTGTAAGTGGGCTCTCAGTGATGCTAAGTCTCTTGGTTAACTAGTGATTGAGACAGACCTCTCCACTGGAAAGGTGGTTTTTCCTTGATAATGGCTAGGTCATTTGTGGGCTGAAATGTTGGCACCATGTGAATACCCCATTACTTCACAATCTTCTAAGAGCTTTACATCCATAATGTCAAAGGCCCTGGTCTGCATCAGGTTACTCTCACGCAGCCAATCCACACAGTTCCTATAACACTTAACTGTAAAACTGAACTTATATTCAGTATTCAGAAGGCATCTGAAGTTGTATGGCACTTAACTTTAAAAACTTTAAAGGCCTGTTCAGCAGTCATTTGTTAACAGTAAAACTGTAATTTTATTAGCAGAAGCTTGTTCAGCTGGTAAAGAATCTGCCTGCAAAAAAAAAAAGTTGCAACAGGGCCTCCATTAAGAGGCTCCCCTAATGCCTGAGGGAGCTCTCCTAGGTGCCACCAGTGCTGTGCAGCAGAGTACTGCCACTGTTAAACTCAGCACCCACTCTGCACGGACACCAGTGGTGGCCCTGCTCGGCAGGCAGAACGCAAAGCCACTCTCACTGCAATAGGACGAGGCCAACCTGCATTACTGCCCTCAACCGTGTCCCTGAGGAAGAAGCTAGAATCCTATTTCAGTCTAGTATTAATGTCTACTATAACCCACTCAAAGCAGCTTAAAGCAACCTCTAATCTTTGTCATCACCAACAATCACAGGAAGAACTGATGGAGAAAGGCCACGCCCACTGCACGAGAGAGGCCACGCCCTTCCGCCTGCAACCCAGAGGGGCACAGGGCGCTTCAGCTAGGTTTTGCGCCCTCATTCCATTGGCGTGGGTAGGGTCAGACTGCATAATAATAGGGTATTATATTTACGATTTTTAAAAGAGTTCTTACCTTTTATAGACACATACCAAAATATAATAAAATGACACACTTGGTATTTGTTTCAAAACAACTGATAAAACAAGCTATAATTTGATGGTCATTATAGGTGTGTGATACGTACATGGGGGTTTACTGTACTATTTTCTGTATTTTTATGTATATTTGAAAGTTTCTGTAATAAAAAGTGAAAAAAAATTTGAGTTCTTGTACAAAAATTTGGAACAAAATGGCTCATACCATTATGATTTTCATATGATTTATACATATCACAAGCAAAATAACATGCTGCCTTAAAATACTACTATAATAAGGAAAAACTGCAAATGGATGAATTTCTAAAATTTCCACACATCCACTAGTAGCTACAATTTCCAAATTCAATACATCACTCCCAGGATAAGTTAAAAGACAAACATTTTAAAAGGAGTGCCTTAAAAACATACATTTTGCAAGGGATCACCTGCAAGTTTAAGAATTAATTCTAAGTTCTTTGCATCCTCAGAATTCATAAAGTCTCAAAAATCCTGTGGATCAGTCCCTTTTCCAGCTCACTTTCCAACCTCCTGTGGTATGAAAACTGTACATCACCCAGTGACACCTCCAGGTAACAGCTGGGCTGCCATGCTACACTTTTCGGCTGAAGACCCAGATTCCTGTCCAAACACCTTGTGCCGCCATGGCTGCTTTTCAGCAAGTTCTGCAAAATACAGTAAATCAAAATTTCCCTCAAAGTTTAGGTGAGCTGGCCTCACGATGACCCCACAGGGGAGCCAAGGGTGGGACACAGAGTGGCAGGGCCCTGCCATCGGCACAAGCTGGCTTCCAGCATGCGGGACTGAGGTTTAAACGTATTTTAAGTCCACCCATGCTCTGCATCCCCACTGCCATCAGGCTGGTCCATACCACCATCCCTGGGCGAGGCCGCTCCACACAGTCCCCTTGAGCCTCTGGTCACGGCCTGCACTGCTCACACCCCGGCTCTCACCAGCCACAGGCCTGACCGTCTGCCTCCTGCCCTCTGTTTACACTGCTCCCCTTTCTCTTTCGCTGTGCCTAACCCTGGCCACCTGACTCTTCCTCAATACACCGAGCTCTTTCCACTGTGGGGCATGTGCGAATGCTACCTCCGTTCCTGGAACAGTCCTCACCTGCTCCTCGCCCGGCCAGGCCCTGCGGTCCTGCAGACCCCATCTGCAGTGACCCCTCAGAGCCAGCTCTCCTAGTACCCATCTAACAGAGGCCCGCGCTCCCAGTCAAGCCCTGACTTAGTAAGGGTTTGTTTTCTGTTTTGTTTCGTGATTCTTTACATCCCTAATTTTTTCATCATCTGTCTTACTGTAAGTCACCCTAGGAGACCACAGGGGTCACATTTATCATGTTGACTGCTGAACATCTAGCACTGAGAATAGTATCTGCATAAAATCAATGCTCCCTGATTTTAAAGAATGAAAATTTGTAGAATGAAACATCAGAGGTGAGCTGCTTTTAGAATAAGCCATGTATTTCCTATAGATGCTATCAGATCACTTATTCCTAAAATGTAACATGATTTGATCCTATTTCAGCAGGGATATTCCTTATGCTTATATATATCAACATAAAATCAATTACAAATACCACAGTTCATTCCAAATGAAAACGGTGAACAAGGTGTTATTGCTTGACCTTATCTGCCTCACCAAGCATTATACAATTTACCATCATGGCCAAGGTTACCCCAGCAGTGTTCTGTTAAGCAGCCAAAGACACCATAGGTCTTACTCTCCACACAGACAGATACTTTAGCAATTCCTTCATGAACTCTAAATTCAAGACAAAGGTTCTCCTCTACCTTCTCAATAATTTATAAGGAAGGAGGTATGGTAAATGGTGTTCAATACCATATTTAGTAAAGAGAAAAGAGGTGACGGTGCAAAAGCTGGAGGAGAGCTCTCTGTAACCCACCTGAATCTGGATACTAAACCCTAGCATCCTAACAACCAGCTGAAACACACGGGTCACAAAGCCAGAAACACAACATGGGCCAAGCAGGGGCACGTGTCATCTGGGAAATCAGAAGTGAATATGAAGAGAAATGTAGACTTTCAAGGTCTATGGGTTGTTAAGTTGAAACTATCTGTTCTATTAGTAACACTCTGTCATTAAAAAAACAAGTTACGTTAGAGAAGCTGGGGATTTCCAGCCAGTCAGAGGCTCAACAGATTGCCACTTCTTCTCTAAGATATAGTTCTGCAGGTCTTCATAGACTCCTGGGCCACGGTAACGGCGGAATATCCCATCTTTTGCACTATAAATTATAAAAACAAAAAATAAACCAATTAAAATAACAAGTGTTACAGATAATAAACAGGAACAATAACGAAAATAAGTACTGGTTTTACATGTGAACTCCACTCTGAATTTTAACTTCACTCAAAATGAAAAAAAAGAAATATTATAGTTAAGACATAAATAAGAAAGCATACACAAATACTTATTACAAATGAGAAATTCCAAAGCAGAGAGAATTAAACATTCTATTTAATCACTGCACAATTTGCGACTGTAAGCAAAGTCCTTGGCAGTGGCTAATCTGTCAAGTTACTTTTTATTATTTTTGCTACAAATTATTTCAATTTTCCTCTTACATCAGCAAAACTGCAGTTGTTATCAAGTTTTAAAAAACTCTATGCACATTTCCAAATTGATATCATCCAAGTCCCTCTCCTGAAAACCGGGTCTCCCTGGTGGCTCAGTGGTAAAGAATCCGCCTGCCAAGGCAGGAGACCTGGATTTGATCCCTGGGCTGGGAAGATCCCCTGGAGAAGGAAACGGCAACCCACCCTAGTGTTCTTGCCTGGAGAATTCCATGGACAGAGGAGGCTGGCAGGCTATAGTCCATGGGGTTGCAAAAGAGTCGGACACGACTTAGCGACTAAACAGCAAATGCCTTCGGTCTTCCCTCCCTCTCACCTTCTGTCTAGCTAAGTTTCCTAAGGGAGGAGTCTACGCTTTCTCCTCATATTAACTCATTCACCGCTCCTGCCAGCAGGGGTCCTGGTTCCATGACTGCGTGGAAACTGCTCATACTGGGGCCTCCGAGGACTCTTCAGTGCGGTGTCCCCGGAGCCTCTTCTGCCATTTCCCCTGTGTGTGTCTGGGACACTGTCCCTTCCTCCCCCCTTTCCCGGGGCTATCCTGACAGGAGGTCTCCAGTCCTTCTCAGTTCCATGCACCCTGTGCTCCTTCGCAGATGTCCTAACGGGGGTCACTGATCCTCAGCGTGCTTCTTTTCCCACCGCGTCTATTCTCTCATCGTATATATTTCAACTGTAATCTAATCCCTGGTATGTACCTCCAGTCTAGACCTTTCTTATGACCCTGAAATTAAACTACCACCTAAACTTCTCATTTGGAATTAGCATAAACCCCTCACACTATCTTTTCCATTCTGGTCTCTATCTTCCAAACTGCACTTTATTCCAGCAACTTCTCAATAGCTTTGCTAGTTAAACAGGCCTGTCAGTAAGTCACCAGAGGCTCTCCCTTTCTTACGGCTAATCAGTCACCAATGATCCCACCTCCTCAGCATCTCTGGAAACCATCCCTGCCTGTCTCCTTCCCCCTCACTACCTGAACCTCTCTAGCACCATCACCTGGGATGATCCAACTGTACCTCTCAGGCCAGCCACAGAGAACTAGCTATAGTTCTCAGAAGGCATCTCCTTTTCTCCGAGGCTTTTCCATGATACATCCTCTATTTGGAAAGGTCTTGTCTACCTTACCTGCTTCACATACTCCTGTTATCTATTAAGAATCATCCCACCTTTCATGTCATCAGAAAAACCCTCTTTGGCCTCCTCACCTATCTGCTGCCTGAAATTAGACTCTGTAGCACCTGGGCACCCCTCTCTTCTGATCACTATCGTTCAGTGGAGGCCAGTCTTTCTCCCTTCACATGCTAAGCTGAACAAATGAAGGCTATGGACAACAACTAAAGAATCCCGGGACACACTTTTTACACACACACCTACTAGTTTCTAATCATTACAAGACCAGAAAATTATTTGAACTTACTGGAAAAATGCTGGGAGGGTGGTGACAAAGAAGCGGCCACTCAAACCTACAAGAAGCAGAGACAAAAAAGTTATAAGCCAAACTCAGACTAACCCAAGCATCTAACTCAGGCTGTAAGGGCAAGCAGCCTTGATCTTGTCATTGCAACCACATAAGTAAAATCCCTCCCATTACTGAATCACATTTACTATTTTTTAAAATAAAATTTTAACCATCTTTATTTACCCAATGCTTTCCAGTCACTGACATAAAACTTGCTTATCTTCGATGTGTTAAACTGGAGTTTTCCGGCTTATATGATACTAAGGACTGTATGGTGGCTGAAAGGATAGCTTGTAAAGACACACAACCTGGGTTAAACAACTAAATTCTCCACTTACTAACGTTGTGTCCTTAGATAAGTGACTTAATCTTTCTGATTATCAGTTACCTTGTATATAAAATGGGGATATAAAATCCTAACTGTTCTGAAGTTATCTTAGATCATTATATTAAATTATTCAATAAATTATACATATTATTAAATCAGCCATATATTTAAAAATAACAATGAATATGACATAATAAAATCATGTATAATCTTTGCACATTCATAAACTTTGCAAGTACAGTCAAGAAATTCCATGTACAATTCAGCTCAGTTCAGTTCAGTTGCTCAGTTGTGTCTGACTCTTCGTGATCACATGGACTGCAGCAGTCCAGACTGCCCTGTCCATCACCAACTTCTGGAGCTTGCTCAAACTCATGTCCATTGAGTCAGTGATGCCATCCAACCATCTCATCCTCTGTCGTCCCTTCTCCTCCTGCCTTCAATCTTTCCCAGCATCCAATGAGTCAGTTCTTCACATCAGGTGGCCAAAGTATTGCAGTTTCAGCTTCAGAATCAGTCCTTCCAATGAATATTCAGGACTAATTTCTTTCAGGATTGACTGGTTGGATATCCTTGCAGTCCAAGGGACTCTCAAGAGTCTTTTCCAACACCACAGTTCAAAAGTATCAATTCCTGGCACTCAGCTTTCTTTATGGTCCAATTCTCACATCCATTCATGACTACTGCAAAAACCACAGCCTTGACTAGATGGACCTTTATCGGCAAAGTAATGTCTCTGCTTTTTAATATGCTGTCTAGGTTGGTCATATCTTTTCTTCCAAGGAAAAAGCGTCTTTTAATTTCATGGCTGCAGTCACCATCTGCAGTGATTTTGGAGCCCAAGAAAATAAATTATGTCACTGTTTCCATCGTTTCCCCATCTACTTGCCATGAAGTGAAGGGATCAGATGCCATGATCTTCATTTTTTGAATGTTAAGTTTTAAGCCAGTTTTTTCACTCTTCTCTTTCACTTTTGTCAAGAGGCTCTATAGTTTCTCTTTGCTTTCTGCCATAAGGGCGGTGTCATTTGTATATCTGAGGTTATTGATGTTTCTACTGGCAATCTTGTTTCCAGTTTTGCTTCATCAAGCCCAGAAGTTTGCACAATGTACTCTACATAGAAGTTAAACAAGCAGGGTGACAATATACAGCCTTAACGTACTCCTTTCCCGATTTGGAACCAGTCTGTTGTTCCATGTCGAGTTCTCATTGTTGCTTCTTGACCTGCATACAGATTTCTCAGAAGGCAGGTAAGGTGGTCTGGTATTCCCATCTCTTTAAGAATTTTCCACAGTTTGCTGTGATCCACACAGTCAAAGGCTTTGGCATAGTCAATAAAGCAGAAGCAGGTGTTTTTCTGGACCTCTCTTGCTTTTTCGATGACCCAGCAGATGTTGGCAATTTGATCTCTGGTTCCTCTGCCATTTATCAATCCAGCTTGAACACCAGCAAGTTCTCAGTTCACATACTGTTGACCTCACTTAGAGAATTTTGAGCATTACTTTGCTAGCGTGTGAGATGAGTGCAATTGTGTGGTAGTTTGAACATTCTGTGGCATGGTCTTTCTTTGGGATTGGAATGAAAACTAACCTTTTCCAATCCTGTGGCCACTGCTGAGTTTTCCAAGTTTGCTGGTAAATTGAGTGCAGCACTTTCACAGCATCATCTTTTAGGATTTGAAATAGCTCTGCTGGAATTCCATCGCCTCCACTAGCTTTGTTCATAGTGATGCTTCCTAAGGCCTACTTGACTTCATATTTCAGGATGTCTGACTCTAGGTGAGTGATCACACCATCATGGTTATCTGGGTCATGAAGATCTTTTTTGTATAGTTGTTCTGTGTATTCTTGCCATCTCTTCTTAATATCTTCTGCTTGTTAGGTCCATACCATTTCTGTCCTTTATTGAGCCCATCTTTGCATGAAACGTTCCCTTGGTATGTTTAATCTTCTTGAAGAGATCTCTAGTCTTTCCCATTCTATTGTTTTACTCTATTTCTTTGCATTGATCACTTAGGAAGGCTTTCTTATCTCTCCTTGCTATTTCTGGAACTCTACATTCAAATGGGTATATCTTTCCTTGTCTCCTTTGCCTTTCACTTCTCTTCTTTTCTCAGCTAATTGTAAGGCCTCCTCACATAATCATTTTGCCTTTTTGCATTTCTTTTTCTTGGGGTGGTCTTGATCACTGCCTCCTGTACAATGTCACAAACCTCCATCCATAGTTCTTCAGGCATTCTGGCTATCAAATCTAGTCCCTTGAATCTATTTCTCACTTCCACTGTATAATCTTAAAGGATTTGATTTAGGTCATACCTGAATGGTCTAGTGGTTTTCCCCACTTTCTTCAATTTAAGTCTGAATTTTGCAATAAGGGGGCTTCCCTGATAACTCAGCTGGTAAAGACTCCACCCGGGAGACCTGGGTTCGATCCCTGGGTTGGGAAAATCCCCTGGAGAAGGGAAAGGCTACCCACTCCTGTATTCTGCCCTGGAGAATTCCATGGACTATATAGTCCATGGGGTTGCAGAGAGTCGGACACAACAAAGCTACTTTTCCTTTCATACTAAGGAGTTCATGATCTGAGCCACAGTCAGCTCCCAGTCTTGTTTTTGCTGACTATAGAGCTTCTCCATCTTCGGCTACAAAGAATATAACCAAGCTGATTTCAGTATTGACCATCTGGTGATGTCCATGTGTAGAGTCATCTCTTGTGTTATTGGAAGATGGGGTTTGCTATGAACAATGTATTCTCTTGGCAAAACTCTGTTATTCTTTGCCCTGCTTCATTCTGTACTCCAAGGTCAAACTTCCCAGTTACTCCAGGTATTGCTTGACTTCCTACTTTTGCATTCCAGTCCCCTATGATGAAAAGGGCATGTTTTTCGGTGTTAGTTCTAAAAGGTCTTGTAAGTCCTCATAGAACCAATCAACCTCAACTTCTTCAGCATTAGTGGTTGGGGCATAGACCTGGATTACTGTGATACTGAATGGTTTGCCTTGGAAACGAATAGAGATCATTCTGTCAGTTTCGAGATTGCACCCAAGCACTGCATTTAGGACTCTGTTGACTATGAGGACTACTCCATTTCTTCTAAAGGTTTCTTGCCCATAGTATAGATATAATGGTCATCTGAATTAAATTTACCCATTCTAGTCTGTTTTAGTTCACTGATTCCTAAAATGTCAATGCTCACTCTTGCCATCTCCTGTTTGACCACTTCAAATTACCTTGATCCATGGACCTAACATTCCAGGTTCCTATGCAATATTGCTCTTTACAGCATCGGACTTTATTTCCATCACCAGTCACATCCACAACTGGGTGTTCTTTTCACTTTGATTCCAGCTCTTCATTCCTTCTGGAGTTATTTCTCCACCCTTCTCCAGTAGCATATTGGCACTTGCTGACCAGGGGAGTTCATCTTTCAGTGTCATGTCTTCTTGCCTTTTCATACTGTTCCTGGGGTTCTCAAGGCAAGAATACTGAAGTGGTTTGCCATTCCCTTCTCCAGTGGACCATGTTTTGTCAGAACTCTCCACCATGACCCGTCTGTACTGGGTGGCCCTACATGGCATGACTCATAGTTTCATTGAGTTGACAAGGCTGTGGTCCATATGATCACTTTGGTTAGTTTTCTGTGATTGTGGTTTTCTTTCTGTCTGCCTTCTGGTGGATAAGGATAAGAGGCTCATGGAAGCTTCCCGATGAGAGGGACTGGCTGTGGGGGAAACTGGGTCATGTTCTGATGGGCAGTGCCATGCTCAGTAAACCTTTAATCCAATTTTCTTTTGATGGGCTGTGTTCCCTCTGGTTGTTTGGCTTGGGCCAAACTATGGCAAGGGCAATGAAGATAATGGCAACCTCCTTCAAAGGATTTGTGCAGAAACTGCTGTATTCAGTGCCCCTGACCCCCAGCAGGCCACTGTCGACCCCCACCTCCACTGGAGACTCCTGGACACTCACAGGCGAGTCTGGCTCAGTCTCTAGTGGGGACACCGCTCCTTTCTCCTGGCTCCTGGTGCACAGAAGGTTTTGTTTGTGCCCTCCAAGAGCCTGTTTCCCCAGGCCTGTGGAAGTTCTGAATCAAATCCCACTGGCCTCCAAAGTCAAATCCCTGGGGGTTCTCAGCCCCGTGCCAGATCCCCAGGTTGGGAAATCTGCTGTGGGTCCTAGAACTTTCTTAACAGTCTGAGAATTTCCTTGGTGTAATTGTTCTACAGTCTGTGGGCCATCTGCTTGGTGGCACTATGATTGGGCTAACAGTGACCTCCTCCAAGACAGCTTATGCCACAGGCTGCATGACCCAAGTCTGCTGCAGTCAGAGACCCTGTCCCTGTGGCAGGCTACAGATGACCCATGCGTCTGCAAGAGACACTCAGACACTCAAAAGCAGGTCTGGCTCAGTCTCTGTGGGGTCTCTGGATCCTGGTGTGCACAAGGTTTTGTTTGAGCTATGTTTTGTCTCTGTACATTAAACAGATTTTTTTTTTTCAATTTGTCTCAGTAAACCTTTACTGAACACAACTTACACATTAATTGTTATGCCAAATACATGTAAAGACAAAGACAAAGAAAACCCTTAGTCACTTACAAATATTTGCCAAGCACCTTCTTTGTTCTGGGAACTATGATGACTATTCAGGATACAGACAAGCAAAACCACGTCTAGGCTTTCTCCCACAGAGCGTACAGTCCAATGGCAGAAGGAAAAACAATCAAATAATCACAACTATGACTATAAACAGAGATCAGTGGGATCAAGAAAAGAGGCATGCAACAAAAACCTGAATGACACTAGAAGTAATGAGCAGAATGCTCTTTAAATGTTTAGAAGTAAACAAAACTCATGTGTGCACAAACAGTGAGTAAGTCTGGTTCTGGCAAAAGTGAAGCAATGCTGAAGGAGGCCCCTGACCAGCTCTCATCACTTATGCTTTTCCCATTGAAGAAATAGCTGGACAAAATCAAGTATCTATTCAAATAAAGTGGCTCAAATTTTACATCTCTCTGGTCTCACTTGCAATATGAAACACTGCAGCTTTACTTTTAATAAAATAGGAAATTTGCTTATACCCATTCTATTAGTTAAAGCTATATTCAGTAAACGGCTTCAATCATAGCTCAGTCGGTAAAGAATCTGCCTGCAATGCAGGAGACCTGGGTTCAATTCCTGGGTCGGGAAGATCCCCTGGAGAAGGGAATGGCAATCCACTCCACTATTCTGGCCTGGAAAATCCCATGGACAGAGGAGCACGGCAGGCTACAGTCCATGGGGTCACAAGAGTCAGACATGACTGAGCAACTAAACCATATTCAGTAACTAATTTATTAATTAATAGTGAGTCTTCCCAAATTTTTTTCTGATATAAAACTATGTAGATTCTAAAACATCCCTAAGGCATTTAAAAGAAAATATTCTGAAGTTAATAAAAATCAATTTACAAAAAGAAACATTTACTACAAACACTTCTCATGACATAACTGGAAAAAAATAAAGGTTGTACTGGCAGTTACAAAACCTCAGGTGACCTGAGAAGTCCACTGAGGACTGGAACAAGCATGTTCACCTCAAATACTCTTTGGAAATCCAGCCCAGGACAGGAACCAGGATATCTCTTAATAACTTTCCAACTCTAAATTACTAGGGGAAAGAGCATTGGTAATTCTAAATTATTACATGCTTTAAGCTTCAAATAATTATTGCAGTTTCATATCTCATTTTTCTCCTAGCTAGAGATTCTTACGTCCATCCAAATTTTCCTAAGGAATTACTGTATTAAGGAATTATGCTTTGTTCATATATGGCCTTTTAAAACAGAATGAACAAAGAGCATCCATCACTACCTCATTTCTATTTAGATTTTTATAGAATAAATACAATGTCTAAAAAATGTTAGGTATTACTGAAAGAGATTTCTTTAACTTGTTTTTTAAAATCCTTCAGGTGCTCTTTGGAGAAGGCAACTGCACCCCACTCCAGTACTCTTGCCTGGAAAATCCCATGGACAGAGGAGCCTGGTAGGCTGCAGTCCATGGGGAGGCGAAGAGTCGGATATGACTGAGCGACTTCACTTTCACTTTTCACTTTCATGCCTTGGAGAAGGAAGCAGCAACCCGCTTCAGTGTTCTTGCCTGGAGAATCCCAGGGACGGCGGAGCCTGGTGGGCTGCCGTCTATGGGGTCGCCGAGTCGGACACGACTGAAGCGACTTAGCAGCAGCAGCGTGTGCTCTTGGTCATCATTGGCCATGGCAATAAATAAAAAATATATAAACCTTAAAAGTAGTTCATAAAACATATTAAATTATATAACATGAATTTCCAAATTCACAAGCAGCTTGTGACTTACCTTGGACTAAACTCCACTTCTGCCTCTTATTAGTTTTTAATATCAGACAGTTAATTTAAAGACACTAGGCCTTAGTTGTCTTATTATAAATGGGCATCACAATTTTTTTCTTGCAGTATTGTAATATTAAGTGGTCTTATATATGCTGCTGCTGCTAAGTCGCTTCCTGACCCAGGGATCAAACCCAGGTCTCCTTTGGCTCCTGCACTACAGGAGGATTCTTTACTACTGAGTCACCAGGGAAACCCATATAATAAAACTAAATGAATGCTATTATTTTCTTTATTTAAATCTTTAATTCAAAGTTAGAATAAAATAAGAGGATATACAAACACTAATTTAGTTGAGTGCTTTGGACATTGTGTATTATTTTGAATAACATAACTTAAAACTTTATAAATAAATGCACTCATGAAAATCAAAGAGCACAGAGAAAATAAGAGAAAAGAAACACAGTGATAGATGGTCTCTGAGATTTCTGCATCTTTCTCATTCAGATTAGATGGTACAACAGCACACTTGTTCCCAAAATGGCTAGATTAAAGACTATAAAGAATTTACAGTTTTGACATGAATGTCTTCTATTTATTAATACTGTATTATGAAACATTAAGGGAGACTTTCATCACCTGAAAAGTTAAACCATAACCACTCTGGAATAGAGAAGCACGCTGTCAGGTTGTGGCTTTAGGATTTAAAACCAATGGATAAGGAAGCTGTGGTACATATACATGATGGAATATTACTCAGCCATTAAAAAGAATTCATTTGAATCAGTTCTAATGAGATGGATGAAACTGGAGCCCATTATACAGAGTGAAGTAAGCCAGAAAGATAAAGACCATTACAGTATACTAACACATATATATGGAATTTAGAAAGATGGTAATCATAACCCTATATGCAAATCAGAAAAAGAGACACAGATATACAGCACAGACTTTTGGACTCTGTGGGAGAAGGTGAGGGTGGGATGTTTCAAGGGAACAGCATCGAAACATGTATATTATCCAGGGTGAAACAGATCACCAGCCCAGGCTGGATGCATGAGACAAGTGCTCGGGCCTGGTGCACTGGGAAGACCCAGAGGGATCGGGTAGAGAGGGAGGTGGGAGGGGGGATTGGGATGGGGAACACATGTAAATCCATGGTTGATTCATGTCAATGTATGGCAAAACCCACTACAATATTGTAAAGTAATTAGCCTCCAACTAATAAAAATAAATGAAAAAAAAAAGTAAAAAAAAAAACAGTATGGATTTTAAAGAATTATAACAGGGAAGCAGCTCATTTCAAGTGTGCATAATGGTTCACTGAAACAATCTTCAGAAAAGTATGGAAGAAACAAACGCACCTCTTAAATACTTAAAGAGATAAAGTCTGACCACAAGGTGTCCCAAAACTTAGACATACGTTTTATACTTTAAAGATAACTTCTACTTTAAAATGAATATTAAGCAATTAATTCTTATTAGCAACCTTATCTTAAACACATAGAGCAAAAGAAAAAGAGGAATTAAAGATTAGGGAACTAAAAAACACAGCAGGGAACTTCATATGTAAAGACACAACAGAAATTACCTAATTTCAATATGAAGAAAACAGGGATAGCTATTTAGTTTTAGTTCAATCACTCAGTCATGTCTGACTCTTTGCTTCCCCATGAACTGCAGCATGCCAGGCCTCCCTGTCCATCACCAACTCCTGGAGTTTACTCAAACTCATGCCCATTAAGTCGGTGATGCCATCCAACCATCTCATTCTCTGTCATCCCCTTCTCCTCCCACCTTCAATCTTTCCCAGCATCAGGGTCTTTTCTAATGAGTCAGTTCTTCACATCAGGTGGCCAAAGTAATGAAGTTTCAGCTTCAGCATCAGTCTTTCCAATGAATATTCAGGACTAATTTCCTTTAGGATGGACTGGCTGGATCTCTTTGCAGTCCAAGTGACTCTCAAGAGTCTTCTCCAACACCACAGTTCAAAAGCATCAATTCTCTGGCACTTAGCTTTCTTTATAGTCCAACTCTCACATCCATACATGACCACTGGAAAACCACAGCTTTGACTAGATGGACCTTTGTTGGCAAAGTAATGTCTCTACTTTTTAATATGCTGTCTAGGTTGGTCATAGCTTTTCTTCCAAGGAGCAGGTGTCTTTTAAGTTCATGGCTGCAGTCACCATCTGCAGTGATTTTGGAGCCCAAGAAATAAAGTCTGTCAATATTTCCATTGCCATCTATGTGCCATGAAGTGAAAGGACCAGAGGCTATGACCTTAGTTTCCTGAAAGTTGACTTTTAAGCCTTTCTCACTCTGCTCTTTCACTTTTGTCAAGAGGCTCTTTAGTTCTTATTCACTTTCTGCCATAAGGGTGGTGCCATCTGCATATCTGAAGTTATTGACATTTCTGCCAGCAATCTTGATTCCAGCTTGTGCTTCATCCAGTCCAGCATTTCTCATGATGTAATCTGCATATAAGTTAAATAAGCAGGTGACAATATACAGCCTTGACGTACTCCTTTCCAGATTTGGAACCAGTCTGTTGTTCCATGTCCAGTTCTAACTGTTGCTTCTCGACCTGCATACAGATTTCTCAGAAGGCAGGTTAGGTGGCCTGGTATGCCCATCTCTTTCAGAATTTTCCACAGTTTGTTATGATCTACACAGTCAAAGGCTTTGGCATAGCCAATAAAGCAGAAACAGGTGTTTTTCTGGAACTCTCTCGTTTTTTCAATGACCCAACTGATGCTGGCATTTTCATCTCTGGTTCCTCTGCCTTTTCTAAATCCAGCTTGAACATCTGGAATTTCACAGTTCATGTACTGTTGAAGCCTGGCTTGGAGAATTTTGAGCATTACTTTGCTAGCCTGTGAGATGAGTGCAATTGTGTGGTAATTTCAGCATTCTTTGGCATTGCCTTTCTTTGGGATTGGAATGAAAACAGACCTTTTCCAGTCCAGTGGCCACTGCTGAGTTTTCCAAGTTTGCAGGCATATTGAGTACATCACTTTCACAGCATCATCTTTTGGGATTTGAAATAGCTCAACTGGAATTCCATCACATCCACTAGCTTTGTTCGTAGTGATGCTTCCCAAGGCCCACTTGACTTCTCATTCCAGGATGTCTGGCTCTAGGTGAGTGATCACACTATCATGATTATCTGCATCATGAAGATCTTTTTGTATAGTTCTTCTGTGTATTCTTTCCACATCTTCTCAATATCTTCTGCTTCTGTTAGGTCCATACAATTTCTGTCCTTTATTGTGTCCATCTTTGCATTGGTATCTCTAATTTTCTTGAAGAGATCTGTAGTCTTTCCCTTTCTATTGTGTTCCTCTATTTCTTTGCACTGATCACTGAGGAAGGCTTTCTTATCTCTCCTTGCTATTCTTTGGAACTTTGAATTCTAATGGGTATATCTTTCCTTGTCTCATTTGCCTTTTGCTTTTCTTCTTTTCACAGCTATTTGTAAGGCCTCCTCATATAACTATTTTGCCTTTTTCATTTCTTTTCCTTGGGGATGGGCTTGATCACTGTCTCCTGTACAATGTCACAATGTTCCATCCATAGTTCTTCAGGCACTCTGTTTATCAGATCTAATCCCTTCAATCTATTTGTCACTTCCAGTGTATAATCATAAGGGATTTGATTTAAGTCATACCTGAACGGTCTAGTGGTTTTCCCTACTTTCTTCAATTTAAGTCTGAATTTGGCAATAAAGAGTTCATGATTTGAGCCACAGTCAGCTTCTGGTCTTGTTTTTGCTGACTGTATAGAGCCTCTCCATCTTTGGCTGCAAAGAATATAATCTATCTAATTTCAGTATTGACCATCTGTTGATGTCCATGTGTAGAGTCATCTCTTGTGTTGTTGGAAAAGGGTGTTTGCTATGACCAGTGCATTCTCTTGGCAAAACTCTATTAGCCTTTGCCCTGCTTCATTCTATATTCCAAGGCCAAATTTTCCTGTTACTCCTGGTATTTCTTGACTTCCTACTTTTGTATTCCAGTCCTGTATAATGAAAAGGACATCTTTTCTGGGTGCTAGTTCTAGAAGGTCTTGTAGGTCTTCAGAGAACCGTTCAACTTCAGCTTCTTCAGCATTACTAGTCAGGGAACAGACTTGGATTACTGTGATACTGAATGGTTTGTTTTGGAAATGAACAGAGATCATTCTGTTGTTTCTGAGATTGTATCCAAGTACTTCATTTTGGACTCTTTTGTTGATTATGAGGGCTCCTCCATTTCTTCTAAATTATTCTTGCCCACAGTAGTAGATATAACAGTCATCTGAATTAAATTCACCCATTCTGGTCCATTTTAGTTCGCTGATTCCTAAAATGTTGATTTTCACTCTTGCCATCTCTTGTTTGACCACTTCCAATTTGCCTTGATTCATGGGCCTAACATTCCAGGTTCCTATGCAATATTGCTCTTTACAGCATTGGACGTTACTTCCATCACCAGTCATATCCACAACTGGGTATTGTTTTTGCTTTGGCTCCATCTCTTCATTCTTTCTGGAGTTATTTCTCCACCGATCTCCAGTAGCATATTGGGCACCTACCAACCTGGGGAGTTTATCTTTCAGTGTCCTATTTTTTTGCCTTTTCATACTGTTTACGGGGTTCTGAAGGCAAGAATATTGAAGTAGTTTGCCATTCCCTTCCCCAGTGGATCACGTTTTGCCAGAACTCTCCACCGTGACCATTCTTCTTGAGTGTCCCTACAAGGCATAGCTCATAGTTTCACTGAGTTAGAGAAGGCTGTTGTCCATGTGATCAGATTGGGACAGATATTAGCTTTTGTTAATTAACCTCGTTGAGCCTGTTTCTGAGTAATATAAAAAGAGTTTGTTCTTCCTAGGATTGTAATGATGCTAAAACTTATGTAAGTTGCTCAACACAATTACAGGCTGAAGTAAATGCTTACTAAATGTTAGTTATTATCACCAAAGACAGAAGTAGAAGGAAAAAATTTTAAAAAGTAAAACTAATCTTACCTTCAAAACTGAAATGAAGTTGTCAATATAATGGAATATAAATAACTAAGTTTTATTATTATAAAACTAAAATGTCAACACTAACTGAAGTGCAGTAAATTAAACTAGTTTCTATAATAAATTAGTGACTTTGAGGACAATGCTTACTTTTGGCCATGGTTTTATCTCTAATCTAGTGCAACAGCCATGGATGTTTTCTGAGCAGCTGCTGTTTTCTGTCTTGGACAACTAAGCTCATCCACATAGAACAGAAGGTTCAAGTAGACAGTCATTAAATTTAATTTTTGGAAGTCAACTCAACTGAAACATCACCTGATCTACATAGTATTAAACAGGCAGCATATATAATCTAAGGCCTATGCTCTCTTTGACTTCTACATCTCAGATGTAAAAATGCAATGTGTTTATAATCCCCAGTCTTTATAATCCTGAAATCTTACTTTCTACTTAAACTACCTAAAAAAAATTCTCATTAGAAACACCAACAGTTGAGTTACAGGCATAACTAAAGAGTATGCATGAACACTTCAAAAATTCTTGCTTTCCCTTCTTTTTAAAAAAGAATGAAATTATCCCTTACTAGCATTCCTGCACATGGCAAACCTGATGAAAGTTACAGTAATGCAGATTTGCATCCAAACCTTCAACTGTACACAGAAATATCCAGTGAACATCTCAACTGTGGGAAAAATAATATCATTGTGATGGTTTCCCACTGCTTATTCAGGAGGTAAGATTTTGTAAAAATAAAGCAAATACTTGCTTCCAAGAATACAGACAAGATGTCCCGGAGGTTTGCCCATGAGTCAGTACCACATAAGACACTCTCTCTTCATTCGGCTTCCAGGACTGCCTACTTCTCCATCTCCTTCCTACCTCACTAGCTTCTCCTTTTCAGCTTCTAAATGTTGGAGTGCCCCAATTCTGAATTCTGAAAACACTTCTCTGCACATATTCCCTGGTGCTGGTGTCTAGTCACTCAGTCGTGTCCGACTCTTTGTGATCCCTATGTTCATGGGATTTCCCAGGCAGGAATACTGGAGTGGGTTGCCATTTCCCTCTCCAGGGGATCTTCCCGACCGAGGGATCAAACTCTTGTTTCCTTCTTTATTACTGAGCCACCAGGGAAGCACACATTCCCTAGGTAATCTCAGTTTGTCCCTTTGCTCAAGATACCATCTACCTGATAATTCTTAAATGCCTTTCTCTATCTCATCTCTATTTGGATTTCTACTAAACATCTCAAAGCTAAACCCTGTTGCAAACCTGATCCTCTTTTAGTCTCTTCCATCTTCACTCTTTTCACAAGTGCTGCAATCCATCTATCAGGAAACCCTTCTGGGTATTCCAGCCAAATGCGTATCTTCAATCCACCCACGTAACACCGCTGCTTTCATCCAAGCCCCCATCCCTCCACTCTAGGCTACTGAACTGACCTCTGAACTTTTCTTCTGGCTTATACTTCCGACCTCCTACAGACAAATTTTTGCATAGCAGCCAAACGAATACTTTTAAAACATGAATCAAATCATGTAACTTCCCCGCTAAAAACCTTCCACTTAGCTTCCTTTCTATCATACTTGGTATAAAACCTAAACACTTTGCCATGGCCAACAAGAGCCTACACGATCTGGTCTCTAGCTACCTCTCCAGTCCCATTTGTCTCAAGGACCCCACTGGCAACATTTTTTCTCAAATAAGCCAAATGCCCCTACCTGCACATACTGTTTGCTCCACCTGGAAAGATCCTCTCCTAAACCTCACTGAAATTCATTTCCTTAATTTGTCAAGACCTACAATTTAAAAGTCCTTCCCTGGACATCCTATTAAAACAGTGGCTCCCACCATTTTTTACATTTTTACCTTGCTTTCTTTTTCATTACAGCCCTTACCACCACCAGACATTATTTCCCATTTTACTTTTGTGACTGTTTATCCCCTTCACTAGAATGTAAACTCAATGCAGAACCACATTTTTCCCTTCTTATTCATCTGCATCTTTATTTACCTGCACCATTGATCTTATCACTGGTATACAGAACAGGGCCTGGTGCATGATACCAACTCAAAAATTTGTTGAAGAAACACATTATTTCTAAACTCTATTAAAATATTATTTGAAAGCATTACATTTGTAATTTAAAGTACAATTATAAGCATAAAATAATATAATCTAAAGTGAAATATTCTCTAGGCCACACAGTCATGTGTGTGAATTTTGCATCCTAGTTTTTTTTAATGTTACAGGTTTTCAGTAGCTACCATTTAAAAAAATTCTAGAGTTTCTACTTTAAAAAAACTATGACATAAAACAACCACATTTTGATTTTTTTGGTCTTTATTTCTTTCCTATTTTCATGGAACAGTAAGCCAGTGACTTTTTTCCTTCTTTGAACATGTATCATATTTATATTAATACTATGAGTCAATGATGAATTTGCTTTTAAAATATTTTTGTCATAGTCAATTTCTCTTATTTCATTATACATTTAATCCATTCACAAGTGAAAAATAGCTATAAGTCTACATTTTAGAAGGAAAGATTATATTTATTAATAGTTAGGTTTTAGATCTATGACTTCATCACAAAGCTGTTTAATTTGTTTAATTCAAACTATGCTGTGAATTTCCGGCAGGTAACCCAAAAGGCTGAAATGAGAATAGGCCAGATGCTTCATTTCTAAAAAAAACTCATCATAGAACATGTCTGGTTAACAAGGCTGACACCTGACTTCACTGGACTCAAACTTTTAAAAACACACAAACAAGTTTACAGCAGATATGTAACTGTAACGATTTGATCTCCAAATATAAAAACTCATTATCTTCCTGACCTAGGAATGGAACTGGGGGATTCTTTACCAACTGAGCTATCAGGGAAGCCCATATAATAGCCCAAATCATCAACTAATAATGATAACTGTTAGTCCCTCAGTTGTGGCCGACTGTTTGCAAACCCGTAGGCTGCCAAGCTAATTTATCCATGGAATTCTCCAGACAAGAATACTGGAGTGAGTAGCCATTCCGTTCTCCAGGGGATCTTCCTGGTCCAGGGATCAAACCCGGGTCTCCTGCCTTGCAGGCAGATTATTTACTGTCTGAGACACCAGGGGAGCCCAATAATGGTAACTGTCCATCTCTAAATAGCAGACAGGCATTACTGGTTTTGGTTTAAATGCTTAAAAATGCGGAGGCTTAAGGACTCACAGCTTGTAGCAGAACCCTCTCTCCATGGGTTTGTCAACACATAGATATTAACTGACATCATTCATTTTGTTGTCCATGTAACTGGTAATTCATTATTTTGTGATTGTTGGACTCACAGCTATTACAGAGAAGGAATAGCTACATTTCCACGTCTACTATCTTTTTCTTTTCTATGAAAACATGCAACAGGTAGAAATTAAATGTAGATAGGAAAAAATTACTTATACAGTTTGAAAATTGTCAAGTTTGAGATTTAAATAATAAAAACCCAACTTTTCTCAATTTACATATATTACACAGTTATTTTTAAACTAGAAACACAAATTTATTGTATTTTTTCAGAATTCAAGTCTCTATCTCCCTCTTTTGAAAACCTGTATCATTATAATTTTTTCATTAGTATTCATTTTCATTATTCATTCATTATTTCATTATTACTTAATTTTCATCATTAACAACTAATAAATGTAGATGGTGAAAGAATTAGAAATTCACCATTCTGGAACTCTTAATAAAATATCTTGTTCAGGTAAGATCATCACAGATCTTAAAACCCCAAAGTATTGCCCCATAGATTACCTGCCAGCTATAAAGTGTGGCCTTTTCTTTATAATTGAAATGTGTAGTATCATAACCTTAACCAAGTGCTCAAACTCAGCACCACTAATAGTGACAGTACATGTCTTCTGATGGGATACAATACAAAGTCACAGCATCACTCCTCCATAAGTGTTTAACTCAAATCATCCCTTCAGACAAAAGTTCAAGTTTACAGAAAATGCAGAAAATATAAGAGCAAGTTAAATGTCACCATAAAGAAACATCTCGGAAAATCCCTAGCTTGTTCTCTCCAGAATAACAACAGCATGGAAAAAACGGAGTCGTCTAGATTGATAGAGACTAAAAACACTTAACAATGAAATGTAACTGGTGAACCTTGATTGGATCCTGGTTTAAAAAACTATAAAACGACATGGAAAATAATTAAAGACACATTAATATGCTGAAGTAATGAAGGGTGAAGTCTCACGATGTTTGCAACTTATATTCAAATGACTTAGCAAAAAAATCATAAAAACATATACACACATCTGTATGTGTAAATATGAATACACAAACAGATACATATATGCTAAAATATTGTTTGCTGATTTTAGGTAGTCAGTTTATGGTAATCAATATTCTAGTCTTTCAACTTTTCTGCATGTGTGAAAAAATTCAAATTAAAAGCAACAAACTTTTGTATTTAATGTTCAACATTTACAGTACCTGGTTCTTGAATGACATCTACCTTCCCGACACTGATCTGAAGTATTTCACCATTCTTTGCAAATGTCTCCCATTCTGAATCAGTCTGCTGACAGGAGGGACACCAAGGGGCATAACTATAAAAGAATAACAGCTATTCAATACACATAAAAACATCAATAAAACAAAATAGAGAAATAGAGTATTTAAACTGACAAAATAAATTCTTAACTAAAAGGAGGCACAAAGGCAAATTTTTTCAAAGTTACTTGATACAGAAGTATATTTCCCCCCCAGAATTTAATGTTATGAATATCAACTTCCTAGGGAAAAATTCACCAAGTTTAAGATTTTTCACAATTACTATAGACTTAAAATACTTTATTTCAATGTTATTGTGATAATCAACCCAAATTTTATCACTTTACAGATACTTTCTGATATTTGAGGGTGAACACTATTTTGCAAGTGCTACTAAAGAAGGACAATTTTCACAAGGGCCTTGGACTGCAAGGAGATCCAGCCAGTCCATCCTAAAGGAGATCAGTCCTGGGTGTTTATTGGAAGGACTGATGCTGAAGCTGAAACTCCAATACTTTGGCCACCTCATGCGAAGAGCTGACTCATTGGAAAAGATCCTGATGCTGGGAGGGATTGGGTGTAGGAGGAGAAGGGGATGACAGAGGATGAGTTGGCTGGATGGCATCACTGACTCAACGGACATGAGTTTGGGTAGACTCCAGGAGTTTGTGATGGACAGGGAGGCCTGGTGTGCTGCAATTCATGGGGTCGCAAAGAGTCAGACACGACTGAGTGACTGAACTGAACTGAACTGAACCCGTAAACTAGCCAAACCAGTTTCAAATTCATCAAAGCTATAAATGTGATGAGCAAAGACCATAAGATTTGTTGCTAGTGGGTCCCCAGAATGTGAGTCACTTCCAAAGCTCTGTGGCAGTTCTGAAAAGCATTTTGAGAAAGAAAGTAGAAGCTATAGCTGAACCAACTCTGACACTAAAGAGATAGAAAAACATGTGTCTTTAATTAGAACTCTGCTATTTACATTTATTTTTTTCATTCAATAAACATGAACTGAGCACCACCTTAGAAGCTGAGGCTACAACTCTGGACAAGACTAATGCATCTCCTCTCCTTATGGATTTTACAGCCCAAAGAGGTAATTAGAATCCAAGAGGCAAATGTGAGTACAGAAAAGATGCTGTAGAGACCCTCAGAAGCTGGGTGATCTCAGAAGAGCCCAAAGAAAAAGAACATCTGTGCTAAAGTAGGAGTTAACAGCCAGAGTGGGCAGGAATATCCTCATCTAAGCAGAGAAAACAATATATGTGAAGGTGCAGAGTAATGAGCATTTAAGAATTGTGTAAGGGGTCAGCACTCTATTTGAAGCTCTCTGGTTAGCCCTAAGGAGGTAAGAGAATTATGATCAGATTTACATCTTGTAAAACTCACCCAGCAGTGCTGTGGATAATGGACCAGGGAAGAATAAGATGGAAGCAAAGAAAAGAGGTAGAAGGCCAGCCCTGTCTAGTTCCATCTTTAAAAAAAGACTAGTATAGTCAAGTCCAAGATAATTCTAAAAAGTCACTAATCATGCTATTACAGCTCATTGTCCAAGCCCTCATGTCCAGGCGACAGGGACCAGAGAACATAGTCCAAGAACAATCTGCTGACATGACATCTTTGAACGTCGATTTTTCTATAAGCACTTTTATCTCTATATTTCCAAGGCAAAATACATCCTGGTATACAGGAAGTACTCAATAAATGTTTACAGAATAAGTAAATGAGCCAATTTTAAAGAAAGTTATATTCTTCATCTGAGAAAATTTGGTATTTTCTACATATTTTCTAAATATCCAAATGGCAGACTAGACTGGGGTAAACAATTGGTAAACTCTAGGGTGAAGAGGAACATTTTATTATTAAGTCAATTTCAAGAGGCATTTCAATATATTGGATAAGAATTCTGCTGGAGGAATCAGAAAGACCAACTACAAATTAACCATGTGACTTTGAGCAAGTTAATAATCCTTCCGTGCCTCAGCTTTCTCAAATGTTAAATGAGATAGTAAGAGCAGCTACCTTAGAAGGTTATTGAGAGATTAGATGATGCATGTAAAGCAGACACATATTAAGAATATCATTTGAGGAAATGATATCTGTAATAAACGGTTTGGTTTCAGAGACATTTTTATGGTGCATTAGCTAGCTCATCTGAAACTTAAATAGAAGGAGAAAGAGAAAAACAATAGAATGGGAAAGACTACAGATCTCTTCAAGAAAATCAGAGACACCAACAGAACATTTCATGCAAAAATGAGCACAATAAAAGACAGAAATGGTATGGACCTAACAGAAACAGAAGATATTAAGAAGAGGTGGCAAGAATACACAGAAGAACTGTACAAAAAAGATCTTCATGACCCAGAAAACCATGATAGTGTGATCACTCACCTAGAGCCAGACATTCTAGAATACGAAGTCAACTGGGACTTAGGAAGCATCACGATGAACAGTTAGTGGAGGTGATGGAATTCCAGTTGAGCTATTTCAAATCCTAAAAGATGATGCTGTGAAAGTGCTGCACTCAATATGCTGGCCAACTTGGAAAACTAAGCAGTGGCCACTGGACTGGAAAAGGTCAGTTTTCATTCCAATCCCAAAAAAAGGCAATGCCAAAGAATGCTCAAACTACTGCACAATTGCACTCATCTCACACAAAGTAATGCTCAAAATTCTCCAAGTCAGGCTTCAACAGTACATGAATTGTGAACTTCCAGATGTTCAAGCTGAATTTAGAAAAGGCAGAGGAAGCAGAGATCAAATTGCCAACATTCGCTGGATCATAGAAAAAGCAAGAGAGTTCCAGAAAAACATCTACATCTGCTTTATTGATTATACCAAAGCCTTTGACTGTGTAGATCACAACAAACTATGGAAAATTCTTCAAAAGATGGGAATACCAGACCACCTTACCTGCCTCCTGAGAAATCTGTATGGAGGTCAAGAAGCAACTGTTAGAACTGGACATGGAACAACAGACTGGTTCCAAATTGGAAAAGGAGTACGTTAAGCCTGTATATTGTCACCCTGCTTGTTTAACTGATATGCACATCATGAGAACTGCCAGGCTGGATGAAGCACAAGTTGGAATCAAGATTGCCAGGAGAAATATCAATAACCTAAGATACACAGATAATATACCACTCTTATGGCAGAAAGCAAAGAACTAAAGGGCCTCTTGATAAAAGTGAAAGAGACGAGGGAAAAAGCTGGCTTAAAACTCAATGTTCAATAAACTAAGATCATGTCATCTGGTCTCATCACTTCATGGCAAGTGGATGGGGAAACAATGGAAACAGAGACAGACTTTATTTTAGGGGGCTCCAAAATCACTGTAGATGGTGGCTGCAGCCATGAAATTAAAAGATGCTTACTCCATGGAAGAAAAGCTATGACCAACCTAGACAGCATATTAAAAAGCAGAGACATCACTTTGCCGACAAAGGTCCGTCTGGTCAAGGCTATGGTTTTTCCAGTAGTCATGTATGGATATGAGAGTTGGACTATAAAGGCAGCTGAGGGCCAAAGAATTGATGCTTTTGAACTGTGGTGTTGGAGAAGACTCTTGAGAGTCCCTTGGACTGCAAGATCAAACCAGTCCACCCTAAAGGAAATCAGTCCTGAATATTCATTGGAAGAACTGGTGCTGAAGCTGAAACTCCAATACTTTGGCCACCTGATGTGAAGACCTGACTCATTGGAAAACACCCTGATCCTAGTAAAGTTTGAAGGCAGGAGGAGAAGGGGATGACAGAGGATGAGACAGTTGGATGGCATCACTGATTCGATATACATGAGTTTGAGCAAGCTCCAGGAGTTGTTGATGGACACAGAAGCCTGGCATGTTGCAGTCCACGAGGTCACAGAGTCAGACACGACTGAGTGACTGAAATCACTGAACTTTACAACCTCACTGCTGTAAGGCCACAAGACAGATTCAGAGAGACTTGCTGAAGCTATTTCTTAGATTGACTTGCTGAACTAAGACCACACAGAGCAAGAACCCAGATGGAGGTATTCCCGTGATAAAAGTGTTCAAGGAAAATAAGATCCAACACAGAGACAGACACACAGACAGTAGGAATAAGACATACCTGGTGGCTCAGACAGTAAAGAATCTGCCTGCAATGCAGGTGACCCAGGTTTGATCCCTGGGTCAGGAAGATCCCTTGGAGAAGGGAATGGCTACCCAGTCCACTGCTCTTGCTTGAGAAACTCCATTGGCAGAGGAGTCTGGCAGGCTACAGTCCATAGGGTCACAGAGTTGGACATGACTAAGCAACTAAGCATATGCATTTATATATATACACATTATATATGAAATTCTGAAGTAAAATTTAATGAACTCTAGATTTTTTTTTTTTTTTTGCTTTATTTCCCTAGACCTGTTTTTGCATACAACTCATGGACACCTTTGCTATATCAGTAATCATTAAATGATACAAATTTCATCATCTAACAAAATCCTAGTGCCTAATCTCCAAATAAATTATTTTACAAACCAGGATTTGGGTGAAACTGACCCTCAAATATACAAATACCATTGAGATAATTTTAGATCCTCCATTTTCTTTGTAGCTGCTACCCAGTGGTTTGTGGCACTTTAATGCTATTATTTCTTAGATTTAATCAGTTTGTTGTGCTGGAATGTACCAAGGTCATCCATTAACCTAGTGCATTCGTTGCTAATGGAGATAA
The DNA here is from genome assembly GCF_019320065.1 of Cervus canadensis. NCBI lineage: Eukaryota > Metazoa > Chordata > Mammalia > Artiodactyla > Cervidae > Cervus > Cervus canadensis. Next base: position 19,730,450 of record NC_057395.1, on the reverse strand, counting down.
ACCAGCCCTGAGTCTTATATGAGGGAACTGGTCTACTGTTGTTGCAACTTTTAAAGTTACTAATGTTGTTTTGTATCTAAATGATCCCATTTAGAATCTGTTGTTCATTGTTCAGTTGCTAAGTTGTGTCCAACTCTTTGCCACCTCAAGGACCACAGTGGGGTCTACAGTACTCCAAGCTTCCCTGTCCTTCACGATCTCCCAGAGTTTGCTCAAACTCATGACCACTGAGTCCATGATGCCATCCAACCATTTCATCCTCTGTCTTCCCCTTCTCCTCCTGCCCTCAGTCTTCCCCAGCATTAGGGTCTTTTCCAGTGAGTCAGTTCTTCACATCAGGTGGCCAAAGTATTGGAGCTTCAGCGTCAGCATCAGTCCTTCCAATGAATACTCAGGACTGATTTCCTTTAGGATTGACTGTTTTCATGTCCTTGCAGTCAAAGGGACTCTCAAGAGTCTCCTCTAGCACAATTTGAAAGCACCAATCCTTTGGTGCTCAGCCTTCTTGATGGTCCAACTCCAAAATTCATACATGACTACTGGAAAAACCATGACTTTGATTATACAGACCTTTGTTGTCAGAGTGATGTCTCTGCTTTTTAAGACGCTGTCTAGGTTTGTCATAGCCAAGAGTCTTCTAATTTCATGGCTGCAGTCACCATCTGTAGTGATTTTAGAGCCCAGGAAAATAAAATCTGTCACTGTTTCCTCTTTTCCCTCTTCTATTTGCCACGGAGTGATGGGGTCCAATGCCATCATCTTAGCTTTCTGAATGTTGAGTTTAGAATCAACTATAAGATTCTATAAGATTTTATTTTCTTGGGCTCTAAAATCACTGCAGATGGTGACTTCAGCCATGAAATTAAGAGGCTTGCTCCTTGGAAGAAAAGCTATGACCAACCTAGACAGCATGTTAAAAAGCAGATAGATTACTTTGCCAACAAAGATGCGTCTAGTCAAAGCTACGGTTTTTCCAGTAGTCATGTATGAATGTGAGAGCTGGACCATAAAGAAAGCTGAGCACTGAAGAATCGATGCTTTTGAACTGTGGTGTTGGAGAAGACCCTTGAGAGTCCCTAGGACTCCAAGGAGATCCCACCAGTCAATCCTAAAGGAAATCAGTCCTGAACATTCATTGGAAGCACTGATGCTGAAGCTAAAACTCCATTACTTTGGCCACCTGATGTGAAGAGCTGACTTATTGGAAAAGACCCTGATTCTGGGAAAGATTGAAAGTGGGAGAAGAAGGGGATGACAGAGGATGAGATGGTTTGATGGCATCACCAACTCCATGGACTTGAGTTTGAGCAAGCTCCGGGAGTTGGTGATGGACAGGGAAACCTGGCGTGCTGCAGTCCATGGTGTCACAAAGAGTCGGACATGACCAAGTGACTGAACGGAACTATAAGTAAAATTCCTCCAGGGCCCAAATGAATACAAAGAAGGAAAAGCACATGATCCTAATGATGTTTCTCTTTCTCTCCCTCTCCTTCTTCTCCCCTCCTCTCTTCTGTGTCTCTTCCTCCTTCCCACCCTCCCTCCATCTCCCTCATTTTGCATAGGTAAATGTAATTTGTTTAAGTACATATACATGAATAAGACTAATTACAATGGACTGAACACATTTATATTAAAAAACAGCTCATAGTGGTAGTCTTCTAAGAACTATAATAGAGTTGACCTGCTCTAATTTTGTCTTTTACATATAAATTAATCTTTCTTTGATTTAAAAATTTCCAAGAGGAATTAGTACCTTTATAGTCATGGAAACTGTAAGAGTATTTTTAAACTTTTTGAAGGTGACAGTGGTATGTAAAATTAGTACACTTCATAAAGACATTTGAAGTATTATATATTCCAGAAAGCAAAATATTGCTAAATCCATGAACTTAGGTGTCAGTCTAATGTTTTTAACCATTACTGGGGAACAGAATTCAATAGCAAGCTTTTGTTCTCTACACTGGTATTCACGTACAAATCATACGTGTACATCTGCTACATGTAAGGTGGTTGAAGGCCCTTGAGCCTCTGACAGCATGAACTCACTGAACTTTGTATGAGATTTCATTAAGCATACTAAACATTTCAAGAGAAAGAATTTGATATATTTTTTAGGAATAAAATTTCATGAAAAATAATTTTTATTCCCCAATAATGGTCAATTTTTCTTTTGTCTTGACTTAAAACTTTACCAGTGTTTCCCAGTACACTCTCGTTTCTGATCCTTGCAGACATGAGATGAACCATGATAGATACAATTAATTTTCACTTAGAACTTACTCTGACCAACAAACTCAGAAGAATCTGTAACAATGAAGACAACATCAGTACACTAGGTTCATCTTTCTATGACTTACTATATAAAGCCAAATCACAATGTCAACAAATAATGCCTTAACTACAAGTGTTATCCTTCTTTCTGGAAAATCTGGATAAACTCTTAATAGCCAAGAGTTGCAAGTATTATGCTCAATTCTCTTTCTTAGAAGATAATTTCTAAGACATGCTATCATAAAATGTAGAGGAAAAATAAAAGTTGACAGTTCTGTGAAAACCATGACACCTGCTAGAGAAATTTAATAATTTCACTAGAATTAATACTCCACGAAGGCAACAACTGGTGCCTTGCTTGTAACCTCGAACAGAGCCTGGCACACTCCAGGTCACAACAAGTATGTATTATATCAATCAACAAAGGGGAGATGACAGTGAGTATCCTCGGTACCCAAGGATACCAGGAAACCACTGTTCCTTCAGTGATACACTAGCTCTTGATTAAAGATTAAATATTAAAATATATTATTTGTTCATTCATTGAGTCAAAAGTATTTACTGAACACCTAGAATTTGACAGTTATTAAGGTTTTGTAGATAAACAGGAAGAAGAAAAACTTTGTTCCTCTACTTAAAGCTTATCATCCACAGGAGGAATAAGACAAAAATCAAGTACAAAAACATGTAAATTTATGAATTGTGAAATAAGGCCACAATAGATACAAACAAGGCACAGTGAGAAAGAAGTTTCCTGTTGGTTGGGATACAGGGAAGGCAGGCACCTGTCTTAATGGTGAGGTGTCAGAAATGAGCTCAAAGCAATGTTCTTTCTTCATCTGCAGAATTTAGAGAGATGGTAAATCCATAGGCAGGCCTCTGAATCCTTTAGGGAAAAGGCTTCCCCTTACATGGGTCAGGTACTGACAGCCTAAGCACAAGTCAGCCAGGCTCTGTGCCTTCCTCTAGGTTTCCCCATGGCATAGCTACTCTCCTCAGCTTGTACCGGGGATTGCAAAGCTCGGGCCGGCATTCTAGTCCTGGCCATACCCACCACTTATTAAAGATACAGCTTAAAGCTTTAACCTTCCCAGCTTTAATTTCCTCTAGTTAACGAGAATGAGAATAATGATTCTACACCAGATTGCTGTAACGCTCAAATTCTGAGACAGGGCACTCTGAACATGTGATGTGAGCAATGTAACTGTTTACTGTGATTAAAATGATGACGATGATGCATGTTTATCTGTAACAGTACCCAGGGAAGTGGTTTCTAATCAGAAGCATTTAGAAGGCTGTATAGGGGATGGACTAAAATTTTGTTGATGTCACATGACTGCTAGGATGTCATGGGATACCAGGGGTACCAAAGGTTTTGCAGTGTGTGAGCCATCCTCACATATCAAACAGCTGTGCAAGCCAAAAGCCAACAGTATCTGGTGAGAACTGCTGAGGAACACTCAACAGAAAGGAAGCACCCATTAAATATTTGCTAAACAAGTGCTACCTATGCTACTTATCTCCTTTACACACAGTAGACTGCCAGTCTCCTGAAATTGAGACATGTAATTCATTCATCTTCATGTTCTCAAGTCCCCAGCTTTGAATCTGACACATAACAAGCATCTAATGACTATCTCTTATATATTCAATCAACAAATCATGATAATCGATGAAAACTGCAAGAAATTATAACTATCTAACATGGGTAAGTTAAGGCACTGATGTTCTGTCCAAGTATAAGAAAGGTACTGGAGAAACAACAGTAAATCCAAGAGATCCTAGGGAAATAAATGAGGGTTTCCTCCACCACCAGACTCACTAGTGTCCATTCTGAAACATGGTCATAAATTAATTTAACCCAAAGACTTATTTTTCCTCTGGATATCTGTTTAAAGTATATCGGCCAAAATTAGGCTTTATGAATGTCTATTGATGTCTTTGGGGAAAAAGCCACCAGAACAGTATACAAAATTGTATTATATTGCATACTTTCATACTTCAAAAGAACAAAAGCAGTATTCTCAAGAACTTATATGATTGGGGCCAAGCAAGTGTTTAAAACAGCAAAAGGTTACAAGGCAATTGAATGAATAATAGTATGAAACAATCAGTTCAGTTCAGTTCAGTCACTCAGTCGTGTCCGACTCTTTGCAACCCCATGAATCGCAGCATGCCAGGCGTCCCTGTCCATCACAAACTCCTGGAGTTTACTCAAACTCATGCCCATCGAGTCGGTGACGTCATCCAGCCATCTCATCCTCTGTCGTCCCCTTCTCCTCCTACACCCAATCCCTCCCAGCAACAGGGTCTTTTCCAATGAGTCAACTCTTCCCATGAGGTGGCCAAAGCACTGGAGTTTCAGCTTCAGCATCAGTCCTTCCAATGAACACCCAGGACTGATCTCCTTTAGGATGGACTGGTTGGATCTCCTTGCAGTCCAAGGGACTCTCAAGAGTCTTCTCCAACACCACAGTTCAAAAGCATCAAATTTTCGGTGCTCAGCTTTCTTCACAGTCCAACTCTCACATCCATACATGACTACTGGATAAACCATAGCCTTGACCAGACGGACCTTTGTTGGCAAAGTAATGTCTCTGCTTTTTAATATGCTATCTAGGTTGGTCATAACTTTCCTTCCAAGGAGTAAGCCTCTTTTAATTTCATGGCTGCAATCACTATCTGCAGTGATTTCGGAGCCCCCAAAAATAAAGTCTGACACTGTTTCCACTGTCTCCCCATCTATTTCCCATGAAGTGATGGGACCAAATGCCATGATCTTAGTTTTCTGAATGTTGAGCTTTAAGCCAACTTTTTCACTCTCCTCCTTCACTTTCATCAAGAGGCTTTTTAGTTCCTCTTCACTCTCTGCCATAAGGGTGGTGTCATCTGCATATCTGAGGTTATTGATATTTCTCTTGGCAATCTTGATTCCAGCTTGTGCTTCTTCCAACCCAGCGTTTCTCATGATGTACTCTGCACATAAGTTAAATAAGCAGGGTGACAATATACAGCCTTGACATACTCCTTTTCCTATTTGGAACCAGTCTGTTGTTCCATGTCCAGTTCTAACTGCTGCTTCCTGACCTGCATACAGGTTTCTCAAGAGGCAGGTCAGGTGGCCTGATATTCCCATTTCCTTCAGAATTTTCCACAATTTATTGTGATCCACACAGTCAACGGCTTTGGCATAGTCAATAAAGCAGAAATAGATGTTTTTCTGGAACTCTCTTGCTTTTTCGATGATCCAGCAGATATTGGCAATTTGATCTCTGGTTCCTCTGCCTTTTCTAAAAGGCTTGAACATCTTGAAGTTCTCGGCTCACGTATTGCTGAAGCCTGGCTTGGAGAATTTTCAGCATTACTTTACTAGCATGTGAGATAAGTGCACTTGTGTGGTACTTTGAGCATTCTTTTGGATTGCCTTTCTTAGGGATTGGAATGAAAACGAACCTTTTCCAGTCCTAAGGCCACTGCTTGAGTCTTCCAAATTTGCTGGCATATTGAGTGCAGCACTTTCACAGCATCATCTTTCAGGATTTGAAATAGCTCAGCTGGAATTCCATCACATCCACTAGTTTTGTTGTAATGATGCTTTCTAAGGCCCACTTGACTTCACATTCCAGGATGTCTGGTTCTAGGTGAGTGATCACACCACTGTGATTATCTGGGTCATGAAGATCTTTTTTTGTACAGTTCTTCTATGTATTCTTGCCAACTCTTCTTAATATCTTCTGCTTCCGTTAGGTCCATACCATTTCTGTCCTTTATTGAGCCCATTTTTGCATGAAATGTTCCCTTGGTATCTCTAATTTTCTTAAAGAGATCTGTAGTCTTTCCCTTTCTGTTGTTTTCCTCTATTTATTTGCACTGATCACTGAGGAAGGCTTTCTTATCTCTCCTGGCTATTTTTTTGGAACTCTGCATTCAAATGGGAATATCTTTCCTTTTCTCCTTTGCTTTTAGCTTCTCCTCCTTTCATAGCTATTTGTAAGGCCTCCTCAGACAATGGGAATAGAGAAAAGAAAACATCAGAAGCCCATTTAAAGATTAGATAATCTTCCCTAACCCAGGAAAGAACAAACTTTTCAAAAGAGGTTAAGAGGAAGAAAGCACAGCAAGCCAATCATAGAGACACGGCAGAAACAGGAGTAAAATGTATAAAAGAATATGAAAGCAAATACAAACAGAAAAACTGAATGTACAAAAAGTCCACAGCATTAAAGAAAATGTTAATGTTAATGGGAGAATTTTTCAGGTTTTAAAAAAGGTTACAGAACAGAAATGGTAAATTACTACAAATATAGTTTTAGTTGATATTTTTCTTTAACAGAGAAGTGCTTTTTTAAAAATTGAAAATTCAACAGCAAGGATACAAAAAATTGAGTGTTTGAAAGACAAAACACAACAAAATAAATTTTACAATAGGGGTTTTTTGGGTCTTGGAGAAAACAAACACTGCTAAGTCCTTAAAAATAAATTATTGACACTGATCTAACCAGGAATTGTGTTATAGGAGCTTAGTATGAATTGGGACAGAAAAGAAAAAATTCCCAGAGGAGAAGTGGCATATAAACAAATGAACAAATGAAGAACTGTCATTTAAAGTAATGTTAAAATTTTAATACTGGGTTGGACCATTCTGAACAAGCTTTTTCACCAACCCAACATTATCAGAAAGCTTCCTAATTTGCTTATTTAGAGAAATTAAAAATATCACCAGTAGATACTTAATAATCTCCATTTATTATGACCGGTTCATCTAAACAAAGTGATAACTTATTGGATATTTGAAAAAATTCCTAGAAATTTATAGTAGGTCTATAATAGTACTGAAGATAAATTTTATTTTTTAAAGTATTGAATTTTGTCAAAGGAGTATCACAAAGAGCCAAATTTTTTTCAGGATGAGCACATAGATTCTTGAATTTGGATATACATAATGGTTTAAATCCTCTTTCCTTTAAAGGATTTTAAAGGAAAAGCCTCACTTTGTATTGACCTATTCTGAAGTGAACTTGATGGGAAGAGAACTTCTAAAAAGATCTCAAGTATCTATATAGCTTACTTCTGCTTACAAGTGTCATCTTGAATCAGAGCCCAAACATTCTCCATGTCAGTTCTATCTGTTGCTTCTTGACCTGCATACAGATTTCTCAGGAGGCAGGTAAAGTGGTCTGGTATTCCCATCTCTTTAAGAATTTTCCACAGTTTGCTGTAATCCACATAGTCAAAGGCTTTGGCATAGTCAATAAAGCAGAATTAGATATATTTCTGGAACTCTCTTGCTTTGATGAACCAACAGATGTTGGCAACTTGATCTTTGGTTCCTCTGTCTTTTCTAAATCCAGCTTGACCATCTGGAAGTTCACAATTCATGTACTGTTGAAGCCTGGCTTGGAGAATTTGCAGCATTACTTTACTAGCCTGTGAGATGAGTGCAATTGTGAGGTAGTTTGAGCATTCTTTGGCATTGCCTTTCTTTAGGATTGGAATGAAAACGGACCTTTTCCAGTCCAGTGGCCACTGCTTAGTTTTCCAAGTTTGCTGGCATAATGAGTGCAGCACTTTCACAGCATCATCTTTTAGGATTTGAAACAGCTCAACTGGAATTCCATCACCTCCACTAGCTTTGTTCATAGTGATGAAGACCCTCTTGACTCCACATTCCAGGATGTCTGGCTCTAAATGTGTGATCACACCATTGTGGTTACCGGGCCATGAAGATCTTTTTTGTATAGCTCTTCTGTGTATTTTTGCCACCTCTTTAATATTTTCTGCTTCTGTTAGGTCCATACCGTTTCTGTCCTCTATTGTGCCCATTTGTGCATGAAATGTTTCCTTGGTATCTCTAATTTTCTTGAAGAGATCTTTAGTCATTCCTATCCTATTGTTTTCCTCTTTCTTTGCACTGATCACTGAGGAACGCTTTCTTATCTCTCCTTGCTATTCTTTGGAACTCTGCATTCAAAGGGGTGTATCTTTTCTTTTCTCCTTTGTCTTTCACTTCTCTTCTTTTCACAGCTATTTGTAAGGCCTCCTCAGACACCCATTTTACTTTTCTTTTTCTTGGGGATGGTCTTGATCACTGCCTCCTGTATAATGTCACAAACCTCCATCCATAGTTCAGGTACTGTGGGCAACAATCACTTAGAAGAACTGCAGTAGCCCTCATAGTCAACAAAAGAGTCCAAAATGCAGTACTTGGATGCAATCTCAAAAATGACAGAATGATCTCTGTTTGTTTCCAAGGCAAACCATTCAATATCACAGTAATCCAAGTCTATGACCCAACAAGTAATGCTGAAGCTGAAGTTGAATGGTTCTATGAAGACCTACCAGACCTTCTAAAACCCCCCCAAAAGATGTCCTTTTCATTACAGGGGACTGGAATGCAAAAGTAGGAAGTCAAGAAATACATGGAGTAACAGGCAAAGCCTTGGAGTACAGAATGAAGCAGGGCAAAGGCTAATAGAGTTCTGCCAAGAGAACGCACTGGTCATAGCAAACACCTTCTTCCAACAACACAAGCGAAGACGCTACACATGGACATCACCAGATGGTCAATACAGAAATCAGATTGCTTATATTCTTTGCAGCCAAAGATAGAGACGCTCTATACAGTCAGCCAAAACAAGACTGGGAGCTGACTGTGGTTCAGACCATGAACTCCTTATTGCCAAATTCAGATTTAAATTGAAAAAAGTAGGAAAACCACTAGACAATTCAGGTAGGACCTAAATCTAATCCCTTAGTATTACTGTTCCCCTTCACCCCATGGGTAAACCGCTTACCCACCCCATTCCTAAAACACTTCTTCCCAAAGCAGCGGAGAAGCCAGGCAGGGTGACTTGGGGCAGGCCAAACACGCCTGCATGGCGGGGAGGTTGGGCTCAGCCAGGCCACGCAAGTCCCTAGCTGCGCGGGCCTGGGCCCAGGTCGAGACTAGGGCGGCGCTGGCGCGGGAGCGGCGCCTGCAAGGACCGTGCAGCGGGGGGCGGGCAGGCACACTCACAATTTCAGCATCCACTCGCCCTCCATCACCAGCGTCCAGTTTGAAGCGGTCATGGGCCGCACCAGGCTCCGCTCCGGCGGCCGCGCGGCCTGCTGCTGGTCGGCCTCCGCCTCCGCCACCGCCACGACCCAGGCGGCCAGGAGGGCAGCGAACAGCGGGCCGCGGCGCCCGCCCGCCATACCGGGACGCGGAGCCGGGCTCCTCCCGGGGCTAAGGAGAAGGACGCGGCGGGCCGGCCGACCTGGCCTTCCCAGGTGGTGCGCGGAGAGGCCCGCCTGGCCCGCAGACCTGCCCCGCCCGCTGCGCCGGCGGCGGCCCGCCTCTTACAGGTCTGGGCCACCGAGGCCACGCCCCCTTCCGCCTAGACTCGCCGTTGCCCGGGGCGTTGGCTGCCTTGGCAACGGCCGTCCTTCCTTCCGGGCGGCAGTGTTAAAGATAAGCAGTGACCTAATGTTGCATAATTAGAGCCTGACTGGCTAGTGCCAAGTAACGGGTTGGCACATGTGGTTTCTTTCTAAAGAGAAAAGTGGCCAGTAATTAAACTATGCATCCTCTATTCAATGATAGCAAAATAGCAACAGTGGACTGCAAGTAAACTATTTTACTGTAAAGAAAAAAGAAGGGATGCGTTGGGCTTCCCTTACTGAAAAGGAGAGGAAACTTTAAGTACTCTTTGCATGTGTATAATGAAGTAGCACTGCCTAATAGTAAATAATGAAACCAGACCGTGCAGTTTTAATTTTTACAAAAATGAATTTAATTTCACAAAAAATAAATTGTTTAAAGCATGGATACTAACAGATAAAATGAATCAGTTTATAGGAATAGTGCCGGTTGCAATAAAATGGACCTCGAGCTCCTCTTGGCTACACATTTGTCAGATTGAAAATGAAAGTAACCTTAAATTATTTCCAAATCTCTTTCCAGATACACGTTTGATGCATCTGTACCTTGAGATTACCACACCCAAGAATCTATGACAATTACCATTAGAGGTGCTTTTAAAAGGTGTGGTTTAAAAGAATTTATTACATATGTAAAGCATAGTGTGGTCCACTTATCATGAAAAAAACAGTAATTTCTGTCCTGGGCTTAAGGACAACTATACAACTAAGAGTATTGCAAGGAACATGAGATCAATATCCAATCTGTACTTACAGGTGAGAAAGAGAAAGGTGAATTTTGCCTGCAGAGACAATCATACCTTAGTTCAGTTCCGCTGACTTGTTCAGTTGTGTCTGACTCTTTGCAACCCAATGGACTGCAGCACATCAGGCTTCCCTGTCCATCACCAATTCCTGGAACTTGCTCAAACTCATGTCCATCGAGTCAGTGATGCCATACAACCATCTCATTCCCTGTCATCCCCTTCTCCTGCCTTCAGTCTTTCCCAGCATCAGAATCTTTTCCGATGACTGAATTCTTCACATTAGGTGGCCAAAGTACTGGAGCTTCAGCTTCAGCATCAGTCCTTCCAATGAATATTCAGGACTGATTTCCTTCAGGATGGACTGGCTTGATCTCCTTACAGGGACTATCAACAGTCTTCTCCAAAAACTTAATTCAAAAGCATCCATTCTTCAGTGCTTAGCTTTATTTATAGTCCGGCTCTCACATCCATACATGACTAGTAGAAAAACCAAAGCTTTCACTAGATGGACCTTTGTTGGTAAAGTAATGTCTCTTTTTTTTTTTTTTTTTTATTATGCTGTCTATGTTGGTCATAGCTTTTCTTCCAAGGAGCAAGCATCTTTTAATTTCATGGCTGCAGTCACCATCTACAGTGATTTTGGAGCCCAAGAAATAAAGTCTGTCACTGTTTCTGTTGTTTCCCCATCTATTTTCCATGAAGTGATGGGAGCAGATGCCACACTCTTCATTTTTTGAATGTTGAGTTTTAAGCCAGATTTTTCACTCTCCTCTTTCACTTTTCATCAAGATGCTCTTCAGTTCCTCTTCACTTTCTGCCATAAGGGTGGTGTCATCTGCATATTTGAGATTATTGATATTTCTCCCGGCAATCTTGATTCCAGCTTGTGCTGCATCCAGCCCAGCATTTTTCATGATGTACTCTGCATATAAGTTAAATAAGCAGGGTGGCTGAAAGGGCCCACGTGGGGTCTCATTGATAATATGGCTCTTTATGTCAACCTCGCAAACAAACAATAAATCACAGTGTTCTGTGAGACTGACCAAATTGCCCAAATGGTATCATGTTATCTCACTGGTGCCTAAGTTCTCAAAGCTGCGAGAGCACCAGATTCCAGACCTCGGGCTATGTGACCATCCCTTCAGAGAATTTTTCATTGGTGGGGTATAAGGACTCCATCAGAAAGGGAGAACACTGGTTCTCCTTAAGAGCCAGTCACCCTCTATTTCCCTCTAATAAATTTCCCTTTCTTGCCTGACTGCCCGGCTCTCTCTTTTTATCTCTGCACTCACCTTATAGCAACAATACAGCTTTGATGTACTTCTTTCTCAATTTGGAACCAGTCCAGTGTTCTACGTCTGGTTCTAACTGTTGCTTCTTAACCTGCATACAGATTTTTCAGGAGGCAGGCTGTCTAGTATTCCCATCTTTTGAAGAATTTTCCATAGTTTGTTGTGATCCACATGGTAAAAAGCTTTGGCGTAGTCAATAAAGCAGAAGTAGATGTTTTACTGGAACTCTCTTGTGTTTTCAATGATCCAATGGATGTTGGCAATTTGATCTCTCGTTCCTCTGCTTTTTCTAAATCCAGCTTGAACATCTGGAAATTTTTGATTCAGACTTTTGAAGCCTCACTTGGAGAATTTTGAGCATTACTTTGCTATCATGTGAGATTGTTGCAGAAACTAGTACTTGAGAAACCAAGCACCACACTCAGAGAGTTGGAGAACTCAGATTTATTATGCTGGCGGGCCCAGAGGAGTTACCACTCCAAGCTCTGAGCCCCAAACAAAGGAGTTAGAGAGTTTTTACACACGGATAGGCATAATTAAGCGGGCTTGTGGGTCTGCAGGGGCTGGGTGATTGCAAAGAGCATGACAAGGGTGAGTGAAATAAGCTCTAGTTCCTAGTATTGTGAATCCCCATTTTCTGACACCTACATGATCCAGACTTTGCAAGGAGCAGTCTGAGTTATAGAGGCAGAAGCAGCAGGACGTTATGTAAAATTTTAACTTTTCTTCTTCAAGGAGAGTGCAATTGTGTAGTACTTTGAACATTCTTTGGCATTGCCCTTCTTTGGGATTGGAATAAAAACTGACCATTTCCAGCCCTGTAGCCACTGCTGAGTTTTCCAAATTTGCTGACATATTGAGTGCAACACTTTCACAACATCATCTTTTAGGATTTCAAAGAGCTCAGCTGGAATTCCATCACCTTCACTAGCTTTGTTCCTAGTGATGCTTCCTAAGGCCCACTTGACTTCAGACTCCAGGATGTCTGGGTTTAGGTAAGTGATCACACCATTGTGGTTATCTGGGTTATTTGGCCTCAGGCCAACGAACAGGGAGGAAACAGCCCCACCCATCAAAGAAATTTGGATCAAAGATTTACTGAACATTGCCCTGCCCATCAGAACAAGACCCAGTTTTCTCCATAGTCAGTCTCTCTCATTATGAAGCTTCCATAAGCCTCTTAGCCTTATTCATTAGAGGGCAGACAGACTGAAAACCACAATCATAGAAAACTAACCAAACTGATCATATGGATCACAACCTTCTCTAACCCAGTGAAACGATGAGTCATTCTGCCTAGGGCCACCCAAGACAGATGGGTTATGGTGGAGAGTTCTGACAAAATGTGGTCCACTGGAGAAGGGAATGGCAAACCACTTCAGTATTCTTGCCTTGAGAACCCCATGAACTGTATGAAAACCACTTCAGTATTCTTGCCTTGAGAACCCCATGAACTGTATGAAAAGGCAAAAAGATTGGACACTGAAAGATGAACTCCCCAAGTCAGCAAGTGCCAATAT